>NC_136977.1:20889827-20989827 GCF_032717465.1 Coenobita brevimanus
GTAAGCATCATGAATAAGTAACAGTCACAAAATATCAAGCAATATCCTTATGATAATATCCTGAATATCCTGATAAGAGGTCGCCAAATTTATGTTACGGAACAGAGAAAGATAATGTACACTTTAAGTGAGAATACTAAAAAGATCACTACTGTCCCGTAAAGTTCCAGGTTCAAAACAAAAGAGTTAGGTAAAATTACAAGTTAAAGTTTAATGCTCAAACTAACAACAAAACATTCAGGACTCAGAAGGATAATGTAATGGCAAAAACAGGTTAAATATATGGTTAACTGCAATAGCCTCTATTAACACGAAATTAGCATGAGTAAATTTATCTAAGTCAGCCCTGATGAAATGAAAAACACTGGGTAATGCTCAGTTAATGCAAGGTAAATTATTACAGCTACAAAATATTATTAATGATGGCTGACAAGAACCTTACACAAATTACAAAAATCCTACCAGGCCCAAGAATCAACCTTATGCTACACAGTACAAGAAAAATGCAACAACAGTTATACTCAAATTACACACAGCTGCTAGATGGTTGGAGACTTCCTGAGAAACTCACAATAATAATAACTGTACAGGGGAGGACAGAGATGTGAACAAAATGAGGAGCAGATCTAAGTGGCCATGATGCAGAGACTGAGCTCATTATATAGGGGCCAGCAGAGCTTGATACAGCTTGTAAGAAGGACGCGCAAATGAAGCCATGGGGACAAAGAGTTGACAATCCCGCACTGAACAACAGAGAGAACGACTTACTCTACTATAACGGTAGAAGGGGGGGACTGAGGCAGAACACGCTCGTGATCAAACATGCAGCATACTGTGCGTTAAAATTACACAAAGGATGATGAAATCATAGGCTATGTAACAATATATATATATATATATATATATATCTATCTATATATATATATATATATACATATATATATATATATAATTATGTTAATAATAATGCTGTTATATTGGCCGCCTGAGAAGTCGATAACTGTATCAACCGTCGTCGAATATTCCCAATTACGAATGTGTACTGTAATATATGTAAAGCCATGCATATTACCTGTACGTGCACCTCAAACAACGCTACATTAATATAAATGTAATGCTAATACTAACTTCCAAATTAACTGTTTGAGAAATCCAATATCTAATTCCGAATAGTCTGCAACAAAAACCATAATAATGCTTAACTTTTTCGAGATTTCATTCAATAGTATTCACAGATTAAAGGGGCAAATGTGCCATACATGCCTTGACATCGATATCTTTAATAATTTCATTACTAATTATATCCAATGTGTAATGTTGAAACTGTCCTGTGATAAAGATATATGTAGAGTTCAACATGCTCAATGCCTTTAATTCACTAATAATAATAAAAATTAATAGAAAAACCATATTAAGTGCCTGGAATATGAGTTCTTTAATAACCAGATTCAATTACCTGAACGATAGCGAAGCTGTGACTAATTACAATAATACACTAACCTACATGTAATGCACTGTAATACATGTGTAGGACGCTTACATAATATCTGGTTTTAATCTGCAAGCTCTTACCCATGTTAATACTAATAAAGCTACCTTATTAACTGCCTAGGAATTCGATATCTTTAATGCTCACATTGTCACTAAATATAACGCAATGTCTAATTAAGAAACCCTAAGAAACGCGTATTATACTCTTGTCTTTTGCACATATTGATAACGAAACAGAAGTGAAATCTTTAATAACGAAATAGTCACCCAGCATATCCAGCGTCAGATTACAAAAGTTTACTGCAATATACCGTACATAATGCAGTGTAATAGATATGTAACACGTAATTTGTACTCCCAAATCCAGTAGCACTTACCCAGGTAAACTCTATCATTTCCGGACGAATCCAGTGTTCTGCTTCAGCTAACACAGATTTTCCTCAGGTGAGAGTGAGTCATAGGAGAAAATGCCAAGTCAGTGTGAGAATTAAATCTCTTATGTAGCCCGCCACCAAACATATTATCGTGCCTTGATTGCAAAAAGATTATTAAAACATATGTACCGTACGAAGTGCACTACAACAGATACGTAATACATAATTCGAAGTTAAAAAAAAAAAAAGTATCGCTCCTACGCTTTACATTTTGAAACTAAGCACGAAGTGATTTGAAACGGTCAAGTGTGCCATGTTTCAGTAGCTATGCAAACAGGGACAAAATTGTATCTAATATTTTCAACCTCTTCTTTTTCTCACGTCCCTTGGGTGATTTATATTCTTTAGCTGAGAGAGACATGTTTTTCTGTCCCCAGATGATATTCTCTTATGTGAATAAGCCAGGGAGGAAAGTGACGGAAATAGTGAAGGTGTGAAGCAGACGAGGTGGAATAGGAGGCGACCTATTCTCCGATTCTACACACTTGTGGATTCGTTACAGATCAGAGTTAACATGACGCTACTATAACATAACATATAATAACATTCTATAACATACACTCCTCAGTTATAACAAGAATGACAAGAACATCGTCTAATACCTACCTATGCCTGAGAAATGAATGATACAGTACCCTCGCGTCCAACACGCGTTTGTCCAGCACGATTCGCGTCCAGCACGGAGAGCAAAAAATTAGTACGATTTAATACTATTTAAGTACTGTAAAACGGGTGTGCAAGCATAACACTGACGGAGCTCCGAGAAGTGGGCGAAATCCGCAGAGTTCGCCTCTAGCACAATCACCCCTGGTCCAACACGGTAATACTGGACGTTCCCGTGACGCTGACAGCCAATCAAAACTTCCGATCAAGTAGCTTCCCCTGCCCGCTATCGTGACGTGATCGTGATGTCGCCCAATGAAAAATGCTTCTGCTCTCACGTTATGTTTTGTTTAAATTTCTCCCACCACAGCGCCACTCAGTCGCATAATTCGCATTGGATGGTGCTTTTTTCTGGCTGCATTTTTTTGCCCTTGCTGCTGCATTTTACCCTGCTCACGATGCCTAGGAAGCCTTCTGAGAACTCCAAGAAGAGGCGGCACCTCCCTCAAGCCATCAAACTAGAATTCATCGAGAGGCAGAAGAAAGGGGAGAGGAATTTCAAAGGATTTATGAGGGAGGTTGAGGAGGAGCATCAGCCATTATCCGCTAGTGATGCCAGCAGCCATCCTCCAGGGACCCAGTAGGACTACATTGCCTCGGATATCACCTTCCATTCCCAGCAAGCCCACCAACACTATCCTAAAAGGTTAGTTATCATTCATAGTACAGTACCATTTATTATAATTACAGTAGTACCAATATATGTTAAGGTATATGGTAGGTATTTAGGGTGACTTTTCCTAGGGTTGCTGACATAATTCATTTTTCCCCATAAACTCTGTTGTTTGTCCAACACGTTTTTGGTTCAACACGGGACCCATGGATGACAATATTACCGTGTAGGCATATTCTTTAAACAGTTGGCATCAGAAGTCAGTGTAATTTTTTTTTTTCCCCTGTAGCAACTGACACATGATACTGATTTGTGTTCCCCTCCCCCCTTCTCTATATCTGTCTATCTATCCATCTATCAATCTATTGACTAAGATATATATTCTGATATTCTGATAATGTTGCTGAATAAATGATCACTGTCACTTGTTATTATTTCCCCAGATTCATTTTCAAAGACCACAGACAAAAACAGGAAAGGCGACACGACTTTTGACACCGCCTACACCTCACACCTTCATCTTGTTGCCCTAGATACGGTGCCTGGTGGTATTAGCAGAGCCGTGATTGATACGTCTTCGATATCGAACCCTCACTCACCTTGAATACTCAGCGCACCGGGTTGTCGTCACGAGGCAACGCGAATCAAATGCAAGGCAGATCCCGAATTCACAAACAATAAAATTTCCACTTGTAACTTTTATTTATTTATTTATTTTTTTTTGGGGGGGAAGGAGAACCAAAACACATGGGAAGAAATAGGATCTGCTTTTGAAAGAGGAACAAGAAACAACTGAATTATTCTGCTCTCTTCTTTCCCGTCCTTCCTAGGGTGGAGGGGAAATATAATGCGACAGGGAACTGATTTTTTCCCCTTTTTATCTGGGCCGAGTTCTATTCGCTAACATTGCTATCAAACCATTAATTCCTTATTCCTTTTAGTGTGATGACGTCTTGATGTTTTCACTCGGTTCTCCAGACAACTTTAATCGTATCAGAAAATTCGAAAGATTTAGATATGCCTTTCATAAATTCCATCAATTCTAAAGTTTTTTCCTAACCTTAACTGAATAATTATTTGGAAGTAGCAGGAACATAATGAAATACGGTGTCACTGTACTGAATGCGTTAATATTAAGCAATTATATCTATCTGCATATCAATCTACCAGTCAATCAGTCAGTCAGTCAGTCAGTGGTAGCTAGGTGGCTAGCTTATAGCTATTGCTTGACGCTGAAGCTGGTGGGGGGAAATACAACATCAGTAATTCCCCTTTATTATAAACAGCCTCCAACACCCACATACACACAAACTACCTTGTATTTTAAGAGGTGTTCTCTGATCTGACAACGAAATAACAACACTCTCTTCCACACTGTCTTGTCTCTCTACAGCCAGATGCCTTCACTCAGTACTCATCCATTACCTAGTCTGTCTTATCTCACCACTGTTAAACCACTAATCCCAGGGTTCATCCACGGTGACAGGGAAAAGTAAACAGCACGACCTCCATCTGTCGTGGAGAGATTCTAAACTCCCACAAATGCTCAATCAACCGTGGGTCCTAAAACAACTTGCGGTCCTGTTGACGTGTGTGTGATGCCGCAAGACCCGACAGGCTCTGGTTATCAATGCTTCTGTTGCTATCCATCATCGCCGCCACCACCACCACCACCACATCTCCTACCTACCCTGCTCTGCCCTGCTCTGCCCTATGCCTCTGTATCCTCCCCTCCCTCAGTCATCTACTGCCTTGCCCTGCCCTGTCCTGCCCTGCCATGCCCTGCCCCACCCTGCTTCTTACCACCCCTTACCACCTACCCTACTCTCCAGTGCTTCTCACCCCTACCCTGTCGTTTCTTCTCCATTTACCTTGTCTTTCTTACCATGCACTGTTCGTATCATGTCCCCCACACTTCCTTGTCCCTTCTCTTCTCCCTCTTTGTATCCCCTTCCCAATAACTCTCTTTCCCTATCCTGCCAGATCCTGCTTTACCCTCTCCCTTCCTCCTCCAACCCCTGCTCTCAAATAATCTACCTTGCACTACCCGGGCATGCTCTGTTCTTACCACCCGCCCATAACCATCTACTCTACATTGTTCAGTCTTTCTACCCTACACTGAACTGCCCTTCTACCCTCCCACAATCATCTACTCTTACCTACTCTGACCTTTCCCACCATCGCCTACCGTACCTTAAACTGCACTTTTTGCCCCCACCACCACCACCACCTGCCCTGCCCGTCTCTATTCCCTTTACCTCCCAGACATATCCCTCCGTACTCTGTACCTCCACCCTCCCAATCTGACACCACCACCTACCCTTTCCTATCCTTCCTTGCCATGCCCTGCCCTACCCTACCCTACCTTACCCTGCCTTGCCTTACCCTACCCTATCCATCCTCCTTCCATCCCCACTCCTCACCACTTACCTCACCGCATCCTACCTCGCCTCTACCCTACCCCAATCCATCTGTGTGTGTGTTTTGCCGCAGACTCATTGCACTGGTAAACTCGGCTGATTTATTTACTACGACACGGCACCGCATTCTCACAGGCATGAGAGGCTACGTAGCATTTTTCCATAAGCAATTAATTTTGTATACATAACCTTAAAATCTTCTTGTGTGTTTTTTATATATCCGTTACCCCTTTAATCCTGCTGTGTCATTGTTTTAGTTTATCATTCCTGCATATCGACAATTTTAAGAGATACTTTACAATCGCAAGTATGTTAGAAATAGCCTTCACTAACTTCTTCATTCCATGCAGTCTCCCACTTGATTTTCTGAGCGTGCACGCCCAGAAGAGACGTCCTCGAAAGGGCAAAGAAACATCCCAACCAGAGGGACAAATTCGACCCAACATATACATCCGCTCAGCGCAATGAACACTTAAAAAAAAGAAAAAAACAATGTCTAAAATGTATAATTGATTATGAGCAAGATGGCTGAGGTGATGGATGAGTTTGGTAAATGGTCGACTCTTATCTTAACCCGCAAGAAAGTGCTACCGGATTCCTTTTCTCCCGTTCATTCTCTAGTCCGATCTCTCTCTCTCTCTCTCTCTCTCTCTCTCTCTCTCTCGTAAGAGGACGGGAGTGAAAAAAAAAAAAAGGTGATTATTACTTACGCCAGGTATAGATGTCTATCGTTTAATTGATACTGATTTGGTAACAAGAGTAAATGGAGGCGAATGAGTGACTTAAGGTAACAAGCAGCATCCTGTATGCATTCTTTCTTATTCACCTGTATTCTTCTTAAGAAGATGGAGTGAATGGAGGTGATTACTACCTAGCATTTTTTTTTTTTTTTTTAGCCAAGAATGGACTGAAAAGAACAGAGAAATTTTAATACATACGTTCAACAAGCAATATCTATTTTTTTGTTTATTATGGTTTTCTTTTTCAGCGATGACAGTAGTGACAGACGGTGGCTCACCAAGACAGCACAGAATTAGAATAATTTTATTACCGATCACGTGGGAAAAACAAGGAAAAAATATGAAAAAAAAAAAAAATCTCACGTCCCCACTACTGTCCTCCAGTCTTACAGAAATATTGGTAGGAAGATTTTTATCAGTGCTAAAATTTTGTGGGGCGCAACTCTGAGATACGGAAATACAAAGACTCTACGTATTAATTTTTCTGTTTTCGGAGAAAGGCGTGAACGGAGTGGTGAGTGATGAATATTTAAAGCACCAAGAAGAACATACCAGTATCCATCTATCTATCTACTTGCATATATTTGTGTGTGTGTGTGTGTGTGTGTGTGTGTGTGTGTGTGTGTGTGTTGGTCAATATTTTGAATACCTTTCATGAAGATGAATGAAGGCCAGTAATCATTAACTGGCTTTTAAAGAATGCTCAGCTAAAACATGAATGAACAAAGATGTGGCTAGTTTTCAGAGAGAGAGAAAGAGAGAGTATTACACACACACACACACACATATGTATATATATATATATATATATATATATATATATATATATATATATATATATATATATATATATATATATATATATATATATATATATATAGTTTTGCGGCGTAAAAGCGCAAAGATAAATACAGAAGTTCCAGGTTTAAATTTTTCTGTCTCATCATTATGGAGAGAGAGAGAGAGAGAGAGAGAGAGAGAGAGAGGTATTACACAGATCGAGTACCTGGGAGTGGCTTCGGTCGCCTGGGCAAGTACCACACCTCCCAACACAGCACACACAACAACACCGTTTTTTCTACACCGAGAAATGACTCCCCGGCTGTCATTTCTCGACGACTTCTTCTAGCCGGGGACACTGAGAGCAATCCAGGACCCACCAACAAATACATATGTCCAACATGCTCAAAACCTATCACGTTGAGCCGACAGACAAAGGGTTCAGTTCAGTGCAATTCTTGCAAGAACTGGACCCATTATACCTGTACAACACTTGCATCCAGAAAACATTACACAAACACCTGGACCTGCTCCTTATGCTCCTTCCCCCCACCCATCAACCCCCCTTCCAATCCTACTCCTACTTCCTTCACACCCCCACAGCCAAACCCATCGACCCTTCCCACACCATCCAGTCCCCCAACTCCTCCCATTCCAACCCATCCTATTCCACCTCAACCCTTACCTCCATCATAACCTCCTCCTACCCCTTCCCCTCCACCCACACCACCTTCCCCCCGTGCTGCAGCAGCCAACACACATCGCACACACAACATAAACATCCTTCAGTTAAACATAGATGGCATAAACACCAAAATACATGAACTCACACAATTCATCAAACAACAGAACATACACATTGCCATCTAACAAGAAACAAAACTACACAGAGCACAGAAAACACCGACATTTCATAACATCACCACCATTCGACAAGACCGGGCCGACGGCGATGGCGGTGAACTCATCACCCTGGTACACAAATCCATCAACTTTGCAGGTACCAGTGCACACACAAAGTCACTTCTCCCCCCACATGACACCACAACAGAAATACAATCAATTAAAATACGCACTGGTAACAAATCACACATAACAATCCCTAACACGTACATTCCCCCCCAATCATCCCCCACAGTACCACACAATTACTCTCCACAGATACACCACATCACTAACATACCCATCATCCTGGGTGGTGATTTCAACGCCAAGTCATCGGCCTGGTATGTCAACAACCCTGACACAGACAGAGGGCTGGTACTACAATCCCAGACAGATAATTTCTTCATACTAAACAGTCTAGACCAACATACCCATATCCCACACGAAGCCCTCTTCCTCCCATCATCTCCAGACATCACCTTCTGCTCCCCAAACCTCGCCCCCACTACATCATGGAGAGTGGTCAAAACCCTAGGTTCTGATCACCTCCCAGTCATCATCACTACCAAAACCAGATTCACCCCAGCTGGCCACAAACACACATACACTAATTATAAGAGAGCCAACTGGGAGGCCTTTGTAACTGAAACAGAACAACATTTCGAAACACTAAACAGTACACCCATCACAAACATCAACACCGCTGTGAACACTTTCAATACAGTCATACAAAACGCAGACAAAAGACACATCCCTAGAGGCAACAGAAAGAAATGCAACCCCAACTTCACACCAGAAATTCAAAGCCTCATCAGACAACGGGACACACTGCGACATTCCCCAACACCCCATACACAAGACACCATACAACAAATACAAGAACTCAACACTCAGATAAACAATAAACTATCGGAACACCACACACTAAACTGGAAAAATTACCTCCAAACACTTGACCACAAAACAAACATCAGTAAACTCTACAAAACACTAAACAGCATCACACTTTCCAACAGCAACACCACACAATCACACGCTGCCATCACAACAACAGACACCATACCCTCAAACAAACAACAAGCAAACACTCTCATCAATCACTTTTCACAAGTCAGCCATCTAAATCCCCATCCCGAAGACCGACGTATCATCCGACGTAAGAGATAGTTCCCCACAGACCCAGATTACGCACCTTTTACTTACAACCAGACGAAGCACATCATTAACAACCTCAAGCACGCATCTGCCTGTGGACCAGACAACATAAGCAACATTCACTTTAAACACCTAGGACCACAAAGCATACAAGCTCTCACCAACATATCAAACTACAGCTACTCACACAACATAATACCCAACATCTGGAAGCATGGCATTATCATCACTATCCCTAAACCCAAGAAAGACCCCACGTTACCCTCCTCACATCGCCCCATCACACTCCTCTGCACCCCTCTAAAGTCACTGAACGACTGGTAGTACAACTAGTCACACCTCACATTCCCCTAGCCCAGTCACAACATGGCTTTAGGCCACTACACTCCACAAACACCCTTCTTACAGACCTTACACAGAGAGTTTTCGATGGCATGAATTCAGCTAGGCCACCACACAGAACACTCCTAGTCACACTAGACATTAGCAAAGCTTTTGATGCCATCCCCCGCCACAACCTCACAAACAAAATACTCAACACAAACATGCACAATAACACAAAAAGATGGCTGGCAAACTACTTATCAGGCAGATGTGCACACGTAACATTTGCAGCTCAGTCTTCTAACATCAGAAACTTCACAAACGGCGTCCCCCATGGATCTGTTTTGTCCCTTACACTCTTTAATCTATACATGCACGACGTACCCACACCCCACACACCACAGATACACATAGCTTCCTATGCAGATGATATAACACTTACATGTACGCACCAAAACGCAAACACAGCTGCACACACCATGCAACCTTACCTCAACACACTACACGAATGGTTCACCATAAACAGGCTCAAAATAGCCCTAGCCAAATCTACAGTGACTCTTCTCACAAACTGGACAGCAGAACACAGTCACATCCCACACTTCACCATAAACAACATCCCCCTACCACACACACACACACACACACACACACACACACACACACACACACACACAAAATCCTTGGTGTAAGATACAATACATCAATGTCATTTAAACAACACATCACAAACATTAAAAATAAAATAACACCAAGACTCAATGCTCTGAGGTCACTTGCCCATACAACATTCGGACACAACAAAGAAACCACCACCACAGTATACAAACAATACATACGTTCAGTGATGAATTATGCAAGCCCTGCCTGGGCTTCTAACCTCACCAAAACACACTACAACACTCTACAGACCATACAGAACAAGGCCCTAAAAATAATCACAGGCTGCACAGCTACTACACCCACAGACCACCTACATCAAGAAACCAAAGTCCTCAAAGTCAAGGATCACCTAGACATGAGAGGCACTCAGTTTCTTGCTGCAGCCTCCACAAACCCACAACATCCACTACAGTACATGGCAGCACATCCACCCACACCAAGGAACATCAAAACAACACCCAGCACGATACCATACACAAATACTGTCATCTCTCCCCCCTCGCCCACCTCAGACCAGCTTCCAGAAGCATATCCACACTCAGATCACTAGCCGCTCCATTCATTCACTTAAAGACAACACACAGCTGCATGCACGGCCTCCTGACATCCACCCTTCTGAATCTTATCTTCCTCGTGAGGACAGGGTCCACCTGGCCAGGCTGAGATTTGGGCACCATCCAGCCCTCTTAAGTTACCAGAAGAGGCTGGATGACTCCGTCGCTGATGCCTGTCCAGGATGCAACACAGCACCCCATACTATTAAGCACATTGTGGAAGACTGCATTGCACACAATCACCTACGCCAACAACACAACATACACTCTTTGAGAGCTCTGTGGGAAAGCCCGGTCTCGGCTGTGGCCTTCCTAAGGGACTCGGGGCTGTTCGGCCAGACTGCCTAGGGAACAACTACTACTACTACTACACAGATCCCACGATTAAAATTCACCCGCATATTTTTTCCACCTCTTCCTTTATTACCAGGATGGGAGTGAACGGGGGCTGGTGGTCAGTACTCACACCTCACCATGAACAAAGCAGCCACTGACCACCCTATAGAAGAAAATAACCACCTGAAGGGGAAGTATTTAACCGCTAGGCCGACGATGATGTTATCCAGTAATTGTATGGGCCTCGGTTTCTCTCTCTCTCCCTCTCTCCTCCCTCTCCCCCCTCCTGGTCCCCGCTCTTTTCTTCCCCTCCCCTCCCCTCTCCTGCTCTCCGTTCCCTTCCTCCCCTGCCCCCTCTCCCCCCCAACCCTCCTACAAGGCAGCCAGCCCTTGGAATTAGTGTGAGTTATAGCTGAGGCCGGAGGTGATGTAGGGTGATGTAAGTATGTGTATGGCTGTGGTATTATTTGTAGAGATGTACACGGGAATGCTGAGAGAATGTACGGATGTAGCATGAGCCTGTAGGGATGTTGAAAGGCGAGCAGATGTGTAGAAGGGTATACAGGGATGTGCAGAGTGACTGTGGATGTATACAGACTGAACGAGTGTTAAGTGAATGTACCGTCAGGGAAAGTTCCGCGTTACCCACTGTTCGGAGCATTTGTGGTCAACGAACACTCACGAAGCAGCAGCCAGACTCCACTTGTCTGGTAACTGTGAGTGGGAGGGAGGGTGGCCGGGGGAGGGAGGGTGTGGAGAGTTGCTCACGTCACAGTATCAATAGCCAATGATAATGCGTCCGACGTGTTCTCAGTGTGCAAAAGCGGTATATTGTTTGTATGGTATTACACTGTCCTCCGTGTCTGTCCATATAACTGCATATATAATACATGTATACTGTCAAAGCTATGCTTTTTTGCCTTCGTTTTGTAATGATCGACAGGAATTATAGTTACAAAGACTGGTCTTATAATTAGGACTTCCCTCTTCATTTTGTCTAAAGGAAAACGAAAAGTCTGTTCATCACTCATATAGATTGTTTATTATTATCATTATTATTATTATTACTATTATTATTACATACTACCCTAGATGAAAAATTACCAGAATATCACTGAAAATATGTACAGGCGGATGTTTATGGTGGGATGACAGAGGATAAATAAACAAATTTATAAGAGTTTATATATATATATATATATATATATATATATATATATATATATATATATATATATATATATATATATAGTGGCTTTGTTTCTGAGTAAACACAGACTATGAATATATGTTATATCGTTACGTTATCTCCTGAGGAAATGTCTCATGTTTAAAGTCGACAGGGAATGAAAGTATTCAAAGCTCTGTCCGAATCCAGCAAATTTCCATGACCTTCCTGCTAACACAACTCTACAGACATCTACGTAATCTTTAAATATGAACTGCTAGGATCATATAGCCTTATTAAATTAACTCAAACACACCGTCCTAGTCATACACTGCAGACTTACACGTGATTCCCAACCTATCACCAAACCCTCCTCTGCCACCAGTCCCCCGCCTCCCCCTCCTTCACACTCACAGTTACCAGACACATGAGGTCTGGCTGCCGCTTCATATTCAACCGTCTCTCACCAGTGCTTCGCAAGGTGGGTAATGCGTAACTTTCCCTGACTACATATGTGGAAGGATGCTTGATGTATGGAGGGGTGTGCTGATGTGTAATGGTGTGTAGTTGTGAGAGGAGGGGGGGACGTAGATATGTAGAAGGGTGTGTAGAGGTGTAGAAGGGTGTAGGTATGTTTGCATGTGTGTGTGCTGGATAGTGTGCGGATTGGTAGGGATGTGCTGGGGACCGTAACGGTTGACAGGGGTGAGTATGTAGACTACAGGGGCACTTAGGAATGTGCAGGGGGGACTGTACGGGTGTGTAAGGAAACTAGAGACATGTAGCTTGTAGGGGATTGAAGGGGGAATGTAGTGGTGTATAGGGATGTGTAAGGGTATGAAGTGGCTGTTTTTGTTGCTGCAGAACCACATGATCTGTTCTTATCGATTTCATGGGAGCTAACAGCAGGTACAGTCACTCATAAAAGAAACGACCCCCCCGGCAAGACACCTTTCAACCAATATGATATCGGTCCTGGTAACACTGTAAATGACGTCAGGTGTGGGGGTATGAAGCTGAGTTTGGGAGAAGTTCATTCAAAGATCATTCCAAGTGTGTCGAGCCCATTCATTTAACCCTTGAGGCCGGGGGTTTCATTTGCATCATGTGCGGCATTAATGCATAAATGTTTCGGGTATTGGATTGTGTTATCACCTGAAAGTTCTTTGTTCTTGTTGCATAAAGTTAATTTTGTGTGAAGGACATCATAACAAGTCAGATATAATGTATGTTTGAATCGATTTGTGGATTGAAGCAGTGTTTCGTGCAGATTAACTCCGCCCTCCTCTCAAAAACCCCTCCTCATCCCCCCACATGGCTGAGGTCAAATACACTGTTACCAACACTGAATACCCCGTGTTATATTGCCTCTAACTCAGGGGGGGGGGGGTCTTTTCTTTTATGAGTGACTGTACCAACACACTCAAGAAACTGCAACGTTATCAGTATGTACCGAGGAAGAGCAGTTGATGCTAACCGTGTAGTATATAGGAGGATCAATCGTGCATGGCCTTTAAATGTGTTCTGCGAGTAGCTATGAGTGGAAATTTTGCTTTGAAGAGGAATATAATACCTATTTTCTAAACTGTATGGTTCTTAATGCACGTTGGACAGTTTTTATTTGTCTGGATGTGACACGGATGCTGGAGACTTGTGTACTGATGAGATAAATTGTGCTCCATTTATATCTATGTAGCCAGTGACTCACAGCACTGGTTCCTATGCACAGGTGATATATGGATGTTCTCTTTGTGCATCCAGGTGATGATACAGGATGCTTTATACTCTATTGTGTGGAGAGAGTTGTGATTTGTGTCTGATTAATTGGGTGTCCATGCGGGATTGGTGTAGTCTATTACTGATCCAATTTACTGGTTCCTTGTCATGTCAGAAGTTGATGTTCGTATGTGTATGAAGTGTATCATGTCGAAGTACACCTATTATTTTTCATGTGAACCTGAAATGAAATTTAGCCGATGTGCTGTATGTCACTCTTAGAATTTTTGTCGATCGTATGTGCAGGACTGGAGAGATCTATAGTGCTACGAGGCGTGTTATAATTAGCACTCGTGAATTCGTGACACTTACTTCGTCTTCTTTTTTTTTCACACTACGCCTTCGTATAATTTTTGTCATTTTCGAGTGGTTAAAATCGACAAATTTTCTGCTGTAACTTACATAAGATATTCAGGAGAATTAAATGAAATAACTCGCTGAATGACTGGTGTTACGAATTATCTTAAGTTACCAAAAATTCGTCCCGAGTAAAGTGTTATTGCGGGGGCCAGTGAGAAGCATAAGTGCTGTTTTAGTAAGGATTCTCTCTCTCTCTCTCTCTCTCTCTCTCTCTAACTCCATCCCATCCCTAAGTTTCAGCATACCGTTACGTCGACAGAGAGATGCAAACAAACCAAGCAAGCGAAATTCATAACCTCCTTTCACGTTTAATGGCGGTGTGTAATGGAGAGGCTTGTTGATATATGAGGGGTTGGTGGTGGGGATGTACTGGTGATGTGCTGACTCATCAAGTGGAGTGTATTTCTCTCTCTCTCTCTTTCTCTCTCTCTCTCTCTCTCTCATAAGCCCACCATCCATCCTCCTCCATCACCATAATCCAAGCTACCGATTTGTGATGTGAAGGCAGTGCCCATCTCGACACACCTACCGTACCCTTTTGCCTACCTTGCTTCACAATATACTAAAGCAGTAGCACATCCTCCTCTATTTCCTCCTATTTCTCCTCTTTCTTCTCTTTCTATGCCTCCTCCTCTTCCTCCCTCTCCTGTTTCTCCTCTTCCTTCTCTTTCTCTGCCTCCTCCTCTTCCTCCCTCTCCTGTTTCTCTTCTTCCTTCTCTTTCTCTGCCTCCTCCTCCTCCTCCCTGTCATCATAATCATCATCATAATCATCATCAGCAGCATCATCACCATCATCTCAACCCTATTTCTGACCAACCCAAGGATGAATTATTGTTTTAGGAGTTTTTATACCACGAATTTTCTTGCGTTTTCAGTTTTCTAGCTAACATCTACATCAATCTATCAGTCTATCTATCTATCTACTTGTTTATCTGTCTATCTATTTTTTGGGGATTCAGTTTGGATAAACGTGAAAATATTAAGCAAAAACTTATAAAAACACACCAATTTATTCCCCCAATATTTTCCCTCATTTTCAGACTTCAAGCTAATATAACATACCTTAAATTACCATTCTGACTGCTTAGATAAAGGTGGATACACTAAAACAAATACAGACCAACGCAAGAGGACAATAATTATCGTATAAGGTCTAAATTTTGATTTTTTTCGTCGTGTTTTTAAAGTTCAAACCAATAAATCTGCAATAACTGTTTGTCCTCGTTAACCTAACATCAGACTGGGCAAAGGTCAATACCCAGAAAAAAAAGAAAGAAAAAGAAAAAATGTAACACCATATGAAAGTAGTCTACAATATTTCCACACTTTCAGTACTTGTTTTTTTTTCTTCTTATAGCACAGGTTTATGTAGAAATTAATGCTATAAAAAATAAAAGAAGAGAGAAAAGAAAAAGAACAAATGAAAGAAGAAGAAAACAAGAAAAAAAAGAAAATGAAAAAAGAGAAAAACAAAGGATAAGAAAAAGTACCTTTGAAATTGCAAGCCCAATATATAAAACACCTGATACAAGGGAAGGCATTTACCATCTGTTGGGGTAAATACACTAAATAAAAACACGTCACTGTAATACGTAAATAAATAGTTCATATCGGCTAAACCGGACCAGATTTTTCGCTACTTTCTTCTCTTGTTTCATTTTATTTTGTGTGTGTGTGTGTGTGTGTGTGTGTGTGTGTGTGTGGGTAAAGGTGAAGCCACTAATTAAAAATATATATACAAGTTCAATAAATCAGTGTACTCTAAAAATGCTTCCATAAATTTTCAGATATGCAACTAACATATCTCCTTCCATTTTTTTTAGAGCTTCTCCTTGAGGCACGACGATTATATTAAATTAGAACACATTAACAGCAATAAATCAAAGTACTTTAAATTGGGTTTCCTTGTTAATATATATCCTTTAAGATCAATTTTTTTTTTCATTAGTTTAAGTAACAATGAATACACACACAAAAAAAAAAAAATCACCTGAACAAGAAATAAATGTACTCTGAATTTTTTCCTCACAATATCGGACACCATACAGAGCAAATTCGCTTTTTTTTGTATAAGTAATGGTGAAGTAAAAAAAAAAAAAAACTGCAATGAAATAAGCCAGTGTTGCTTTCGCGACGGCAAAATTCTAAAATTTTTCGTTGCATTTCGAGCCCATATATCTCCATTACGTGTGTGTTTAGTTTCATTCCTCTCTCTCTCTCTCTCTCTCTCTCTCTCTCTCTCTCTCTCATGCCGCTGTTTGGACGTGATGAAACTTAAAACTGATAATAACAAGGGTGCAGAGTTGAAACCCATTGATTTATACGCCATATGTTCCACACGAGTAGGCCGGCTCAGTGTGACTGTAGGATGCTCGCTACGTAAATTCTTCTACTGTATTCTCCTTTGCATCGTCTTTAGTGCCGTCTTCCAAATTCACAACAGGGGTGGTAGTGAGAGAGGCGGTGCGGTCTTGTAATACCGAACCATACTACCTTGGGTTTACTAGGTTCAACAACACTTCATCACAACCGCTTTATTTTTGCATCCGGTAGGTTATTATCCCCTTGTATTAAACACAGTATGAAGCAAAAAGTTTAATGCTAGCTGTTTCGGCAACACCTATCGCCTTTCTCTGTAGGTTAAGCGGAGATACAGACACACAAGTTAATCTACAACAGAAATTAACTGGGGGGATTCTCCATTGAGGGGAAACTGGATACTCCAGGGGTGGATTAAACATATAAGGATAAAATGGCCAATGCAACCTTAAATGCCTAAAGTAACCTTTACGATGTGTTATCGGCTAAAGATTTGACATTTTATGACCAAGTTTTTTTTTTTTTTTTTTGAAATGTGCTTTTTATAAAATCCGATTTCTGTACCACACACAATTAGCGTGCTACGAAAAATTAAAAAAATATATATTGAAATTCCTTTGTAAAAATCTCCATAATACTGCTAAGTTTCTTGCTGTTAAACAATAAAATGTACCGGTAAATGGGTGCAAATAACAATAAAATCTAGAGTAGTTCAAAATAACTTCCAAAAGGGAGGGGAATGCCCCTTTTAGAAGTTGGGGAGAGATCATCAAGATTTTCTGACAAATGTGGGGAATGACAAGGAAAAACATATTCTGACCTACACTGAACCACTAAAATACACATTCAACAACACTCCTTTTGATTAAGCTCGTCGCTCTAAACGTTCAGTTACATCCCAACTATACCTGTAGTGTAGAGGGTGATAAATATACATCACCGAAGCTGTTTGCAATGATTTACTAACGTGAAAATAGATGTTCTGTGCTTGTATCGATGATCATGTTATTATAATTCGTCCCTTTTTTTTCATCAATATTTGATTTATAAATACTACGTTGACATTTATAACACCTAAATAGCATCCGATACAAGATAACATATATGCAAAGTCAGTCGCAACGAAATAAGTGCCTGGTAACCTCCTGAGCTTAAGAGAATACTCCCCATCGCCTCACACACTTCCCCGCATCCTTGAGATGCTGATCAGGAAGCCATTTCTCCCGCATAGCTACATGAAAAATCGCTCTCCGGGATTTTTTTTTTTTTTTTTTTTTTTTAAGGGGGCCGTATACTTGTGGGCTTTGAATATTACCTAGCTCCTCTTTCTATCAGTTTTCTGTTCATCTCTATCGGTTTAATTTTGTCATGCATTTTATTCACAGTGTAAGATAAATAAATAAATACATATATAAATGAATAAATATATGCTAGATGGCAATTACCCATTGGCAATGAAATGTTAACTTGGTATTTCCTTACAGCAAATATCATACAGGCAGGGAAATTCGGGGCAGCTAAATGCCGATGTCGATGAACGTTTTGATCATGAAATAAGAACTTTGTGTTTCCTTCTAATGCCAAACACCTTCATTCAGTTCACAGAAAGATAAAGCCAAAGGGTTAAAAAGACACGTGACTGGAAAATCAAAGCAACCAGACCATCCCTTCTCTTTTCTATCCTTTTCTTTTACACACTGATTCGAACTTAACAGAATTAGTCATTTTTCCAACAGATAACACGTCCTGGGTCAAGCGTCTTCCTGTTATCTGTGCTTCCTGTGTATTGCCATCTCTGCGATCAAATACACTTGTACCTTAACATTTTCTTAAGTGCGATTAATACCCTCTCACGATACGAACGCCTAAAAGACACGACGAAAAATTGATCCACACAACTGAGGTCTGTCCATCTATCTATTGCCAGACGCCTCAATCCCGTTTGGGGTGGCCACAAACAAAACGCCTCCACGTCACCCTCTCTCCCGCCATTTCACTACCCTGCTCCCAACTCACACCCCCCTCTCTCATATACCTCTCCACCCCATCCATCCATCTCATCCTCTGCCTCCCCCTCCCTCTTCCCCCCTCCACCTCACTCACATACACTCTCTTCGTCAGTCTTTCATCCTCCATCCTCTCCACATGGCCAAACCACCTCAGTGTGTTCCTCATAACGCTTCCTATGACATCCACATCCACACCACAACGCTCCTTTATATCCTCATTTGTCAGCCTGTCTCTCCATGTGACTCCACAGGTTCCTCTTAAATAACTCATTTCCACTGCTCTCACTCTTGACTTGTGCCCTTCCAACAACGTCAAAGCTTCACTTCCATACGTTAGAGTTGGTATCACAATACTGTCATGTAGTAACTTTTTCACTTCAATGCTCACTTCCCTGTTTCTTATCACTGCTTTCAAGGAACCAGCAACCTTTCTTCCCTGCTATACCCTTTCAAGCACTTCACCCTCCAAACCTCCATCCTTACTCATCACACTACCCAAGTACTTAAACGTACTCACATTTTCCAATTCCTCACCATCCAACCTCGCTGTACATTCACTGACTTCACCTCTCTCAAAGACCATCACTTTACTCTTCCCTACATTCACCTTTAGATTCCGTTTCTTACACACTCTCCCAAACTCATCCACCAAGCCTTGCAGCTCCCCTTCTTCTTCACTCAACAACACAGTATCATCTGCAAACAACAGTACAGGGAGTTTCCAAACACTATCCTCTCTCACCAGGGCCACTCCAACATCCACTACCCTACCTTGTACCTCTTTTATTACCCCATCCATGTACAGATTGAACAACCATGGAGACATGACACATCCCTGTTTCAACCCAACCTTCAAAGAGGAAAATTCACTTAGTTCACCATCCACACGCACTGCAGCCTTAGCACCATCATACATACTCTTCACAGCATTCAACAACTTCCCATCTACTCCATATATTCTTAATACTTTCCACAATCCTTGTCTATCCACCCTGTCATATGCTTTCTCCAAATCCATGAAAGCCGCATACAACTTCTTTCCCTTCTCTAGAAACTTTTCCACTAAAGATCTAAGAATGAATATCTGATCTACACAACCTCTTCCCTTCCTAAAGCCTCACTGTTCTTCTCCAACTAACTCCTCTGTTCTTTCTCTAACTCTCAATAAGTATCCTACCATACACTTTTCCTATTATACTAAGAAGACAAATGCCCCTATGATTACCACACACTTCTTTTTCCCCCTTTTCCTTTGTACAAGGGAATAATTATACCTGACTTCCAATCCTCCGGGACTCTACCTTCCTCCCAGGCCAATCTACACATCTTCCACATCCATTCTACTACAGTCTCTCCCCCATGCTTCAGCATTTCACCACACTCCATCAATTCCTGGGGCTTTCCCCAATTTAACTTCATTGCTTCCACAACTTCTATCCTACTGATTTCTTCCTGTCTTCTCACCTCCCTCCTTCTCCCAGCCATTCCCCAGCCACTTATACTCGCATTACTTCCATCCTGTATGTTCAACAATTCCTTAAAGTGTTCTCTCCATCTGCTCACTTTTTCTCCCTTCTCCACTAGTAATCTACCATTTTTATCTTTCACTCCCATGCTAACCTCACTTCCACCCTTTCTTTCTTCACCTCTTTCCAGAACATTTTCTTACAGTCCCTCCACTTTGCATTCAAATTCCTTCCAAATTCCTCATCCACTCTCTTCTTACTCTCTCTTACTAATCTTTTCACCTCTCTATCTTTCTACATATAACTCTCTTTTCCGCCTCTCAACTTCTTCCACGCCCCTATTTCTCATCCATTCATTGTATGCTTTCTTCTTTTGTGCCACAGCCTGTCTCACCTCTTCAGTCCACCACGCTGTTCCTTGCACCCCGCTCCGTCTTCTCTTCCTCCCACACTCCACATCACATGCTGCACATATTTCTTCTGTAAATATCCTGCACACACCTTCCACGTCCCCCATCTGCTCCAATTCATATTTGCCCAATCGTTCCTCCACTTCTCTCTTATACTCTGCCTTTTTCTCATCCTCTTGTTACCTTTCCACTCTCCTTGCAACTACTCCTTCCTCTCGCCTTTCCCTTCTTCTATTTCTCCATCTTACTTGGATCCTACTTCTGGCCACCACCAGGTAGTGGTCAGAAAGTCCACTCCCTCAACCTCTATAAGCTCTTGCATCCATTACACATCTTTGCATCCTTTCATCCACACACACATAATCAATCATTGCCTTCCTTTCATTCAGTGCACCACCCACCCTTCTCATCACTCGCCATGTATATCTATGGATCATTTTATGCCTTAAGAGGTTATTGGCTATCACCAACCCCCTCCCAGCACAAATGTCCACTAACGCACTCCCATTCCCATCTATCTCAGCAGGCACATCCCACTCACCAACTATTCCATCTACCTTCACATTCCTTACTTTACCATTCATATCACCGATCAAAAACACTCTCTCACTCCTTCCAAACTTTTCCATGCACACTTCCACATTTGTCCAGAACTCTTCTCTCACTCTGCTAGCACGATCTTGCGTTGGCGCATACACACACACAATCGCCCACATTTGTATTCCAACTTTCAATCTTACCCACACAATCCTTGACCCAACTGATCCATACTGTCTTATGTTCTTCTTCCATCTTTTACTCACAACTATACATACTCCTTCCTTTGCCCTCTCATTCTCACCTACTCCTGCACATATACCCCATCCATACTACCATTCTCTTACACTTTCTCCTCTCCATTTTGTTTCAGTTATTCCACATACATCCACTTTCGCACCCTCAAGCACCTGGACAATCTCTCTTTCACCTCATCATTCGCTCCTCTTACATTCCATGTACCCATTACCAAGTCCTTTGTCCGGTCCTGGGTCGTCATCGTTTGGTCAGTCCTTGTCCGAGGCTTCTTGTTTGTTTTTTTAGTTAGTTGTTTTCCGGGGAGGGGCACTAACCCTCCGCCAACCCTTTTAGTCGCCTTTTACGACAAGCAGGGATACTGGGGGAGTATTCTTGAAAAATCCCCGTACCCCCAGGGGGTACAACTGAGGTAAGAAGTAAAATTTAGACAGGCCAAATTGCCATTATTTTTATCTAGTTATCTGTCCACCATAGAGGGGTTTAGATGTCACTGGATCTGTCTGGCATAAATTTATCGGCTGCTCTTATCGCCAAAAAGATAAAACTAATAAGCAAGAAAATTTAAAGTTGTAGTATACATGATAAATCACTAAGGAAGAGATATCAAGGAGCCTCTAAAACCAACGTCTCTCTCTCTCTCTCTCTCTCTCTCTCTCTCTCTCACACACACACACACACACACACACACACACACACACACACACACACACACACACACACACACACACACACACACACACACACACACACACACACACACACACCACTTCTCATCGGTAACCTCAAGTGACGCCGATACCAGTTATCTCCCTAAGCCTCTAGACTCGAGTGGATTAGCAACTTCACCCCGAGGACGACTTGTGTTTATATTCTTACTCTCAGGGCTTCTCTCACTCTCTCTCTCTCTCTCTCTCTCTCTCTCTCTCTCTCTCGTTGTTAGGACTGGGGATACTCTCTCATACTTACTATCAGGGCTCTCTCTCTCTCTCTCTCTCTCTCTCTCTCTCTCTCTCTCTCATTGATACCCCGCCTCCACCACCCGCCACCACCCTAAGCCTTTTAAAGTCAATTGGATTTAACCCTTCACCCCGAGAACCTGTTTCGAGTTTTGTTACTTCTACTTTCAGTTATTATTATTATTATTATCATTATCATTATTATTGGTAGTAGTAATAGTAGCAGCAGCCGCAGCAGCAGCAGCTGTAGTAGTAGTATTAGTAGATTAGTAGTAGTATTTGTATTAGGAGGAGGAGGAGGAGGACGAGGAGGAGGGACAGTAGCAGTAGTTGAGGTAGTAGTTGTAACAGTAGTAGTAGTAGTAGTGGTAGTAGTAGTAGTAGTAGTAGTGGTAATAGTAGTAGTAGTAGTGGTAATAGTAGTAGTAGTAGTAACTGTAGCAATAAGTAGTAGTAGTGGTAATAGCAGCAGTAGTAGTAGCGGTTACAGTATAAGTACATTTCTAGCATATAGTATCGGAATAAAAATAAAGCTACGTCTTACCCCTCCAGTTCAACAAATCTCCACTAAGCCGGACAAAATCGCCAGGGACAGCCAGAATCAACTCAATATGACCCCCAACCCAGCAAGCCAGCCACAGCCACACCCTAAGCCACCCTCCAATGGCTTTAAATACTGTTGCTAAGTAGTTGTGGACATCGCTGTAACGACAATAAAAATAAATAAACAAATAAATAAAACTGAACTGCTAACCCCAAACCTATCCATAATACTTACTGTCGCACACTGGGGACCTGAGCTAATACCGGGCCAGACGTCTCACCTCCAGGGCAGTGCATCATCATCATCATCATCATCATCATTAATCATCATCATACCCGCTCCGACACCACTGATGAAGGTGTGTATATATTCGCCCTTGATCTTATCTCCCATATTGGGGTATATCACCGGGGAAACTGTTTTAGATTGGGATGATGAAGGCTCTCTCTCCTCTCTCTCCCTTTCTCTCTCTCTCTCGAACTAACTAATGTGTAATTCAATGTTCACACCAATTCATTACACCGCACGCCGCCCAAGTTCCCCCCCTCCTCTCTTTTCTCTCTGGGCCCATTGGTAGCTAAGCAGCCCCGTCCCGTCTCTATCTATCGGTGTATTTATCTATCTATCTATATCTATCTGTATCTATCTATATCTATCTGTATCTATCTATATCTATCTATCTGCTCTCTCCTTGTTATTCTCTTTCTCACTATGTAATCCTTCTTTGACTGTTCTTTCATCATTCTCTTTGTTTTTCCTTTTCTCCTGTCTCTCTTCTCACCTCGCCTCCCCTTCTCTTTCCCTCACTCCTCACTCCGCCCCTCCTCCCTCTCACCTGCTTTTGCCTCGTGCACCGCGTTCATTAGTGCCCCTTCACCTGAGCACCGAGTCAACTTGCCAAATGTACAGGTGTTTCAGTCCTAACACACTAAGCCCGACTTGTTCGTTGGCGAGGTAATAACGATGCAAAGTCTCATCGCCGGGTCAGACAAGTGAAGAACCACAAGCTAGAAGAGGAAGACGGAAGGCAGGACAAGGGGGAGGGGTAGGAGGGAGGAGGGGCAGGAGGGTGAAGGGCAGGTAAGGGGGAGGGGCATGGGAGAGTAGAGAACGGGAGTACAAAGGAATACAAGGGAGTAGGCTACAAGGGAAGGCAAACAGCAACAGATCTATAGGTCCTTTCGAGGCCGCTTGCTATAGGGCAGGTAACTAACATAATGAGGAAGAGACAAGGATAGAACAGCAGGATGGCAAGAAAGAAGGGGGAACAGGAAGGAGTCATGGTTCGGATAATACTCAAGCCCTTTAGTCCTCACACACTAATAGGGATTTCATCGAGGTAGACAAGGGGAGAATCTCAAGCCGGCATAGGATACGGAAGGCAGGAGGGATGGGGAAGTCGAAGGAGGGGGGGGGGAGGAAGCAGAGGAAGAGATAAATGTAGGGGAATTGGAGGGAGGGGAGCAAAGATGAAGTGGAGGAGGAAGGTATAAGGTTCAAAGAAACGTCAGAAGAGGGAGTGTAATGTTCAACGGAGGCAAGAGACAGAAGACGAGATAAATATTCATGCTTGTCAGACCTCACACACGAAGAGGGTTTCATCAATGAGCCACAGAATAAGAAAACCATGAAAAACAGTAGGCATATGACCACTGACGAGGAAGGAGGAGTGGGTGGGCAGGGAGGAGGGGGAGCATCACCCAGGTAAATGCCTTTGGAGTATTCGGTAAAATCATAGAGGTAAAATCTATGGGTAAAATCTATGGGTAAAATGGAATGTACAGGAAATATATGAGGGAGGGGAGCAGAGAGGGGGGCAGCACCAAGTCAACGCCCCGCCGGAGACTGGAGCAAAATGGAATATATGTAGAAAAATCTGTAATATTTTAACCCCTTCAGCGTTATGACGTTCTTTTTATATCATAACAGCTGTCGTCAAATTATTTTATACAACACAGGGTAGGCTTTTGGTTGCGAGGGGATTCGAAATTATGCATTAACCATTTCTGTAAGATATCTAGTACTTTTTTTTTTTTTTTTTTTTTTATCATTCTGGGTACCATTAGACGATTATATTCAGCTTCGAGGATTCGTATAAAGCATGATACTAATTAGACGTGGCTTATCACAAGGCTGGCCTGTCAAACTGCTGATACCAATGACTGGTTTATTACGATGTTAACTTATTAATTCGCATTCATTTATTACCCCAAGACGGTCAATTTCCCCTGTAGCCTGACCAGATGTTGCTTATCCTTTGACTGGCCAGTTGGAATGCTGTGATTATTCTGATTACGATGCTCACATAATGAATTTAACTGATATAGTACGGTACCCAGAGACTTTTATTTTCCTGTTACAATTGAGTATTCGGCCGATTCTGTGTCTGCCTCATCTTAAAGATTTGGTGCTTTTCGCTTATGGAATATTTCAGGTAACTTTTCAAACTAGTGTATTTCACATCAAGAAAGCAGCATAAACTTACTCGAGTCTGCTCTGTTTAGGGGATACTTCTCGAAGTGGCGAGATGAGATAAAGTTTTCAGTAATACTTTGGTTAATTGTGAATAAAATCGTCCAGTGGTGGCAGAAATACATTGTGAAAAGACAACTACTAATCAAGTTTTGAAAGATGTAAGAGTGCAATAAAACAACTGAACTTTCATGTATTACGTGCAAATTCCGTGGGAAAAAAATGGGTGCTGATTCGGACACTTACACACCTTTACCCTTCAGCTCGATGACGTTCTTTGCATTTTACTCTTGCTCTCACCAGTCGACTTATTTAACCTGGCAAGATTGTTCAAACTAAAGGCGTTAGATGTAGTAATTAACCCCTTTACTACCTGGACACATTAATCTTAGTACTCGGATGGAAGGGGTTAAATCATCATAAATCCAGTCTAGCTAATGCCCTGAATCGGATACATGCATCAGGAATATATATACGAGTAATAAACTATGTCCATCATTGTCCCGTGTCCACTCATCACCAAGGTCATCTTTTAATTCATATTCCCCACAAGTCTTTCCTGATAACGCAAAATGTCTGATGTAGCAGAACGTTCCTTTACATCATCATCATCATCATCATTACTACCATCACCACATTAATACCACACCTCACCACCACCATCATCGTCATCAACATTACTATCATCACCACATCAGTACCACACCTACACCATTACCACCACCACCTCTATCATCATCGTTACCAACATCACTACTACCATCACCACATCAATACCACACCACCATTACCACCACCACCATCTCCATTATCACCATCACCACATCAGTACCACACCGCCATCACCACCACCACCACTTCCAGCGTCATCATCATCATCATCATCATCACCTTACTCCCACCCTTCTCAAACGAGTTAGGTTAATACACAGACAGACCATGATCACACTAATAACAATATCCCCCCTGGCTCTGCAGGCTACCGGTACCTCGATGACAACCCACCATCATGTTCACTAGCTTAATATACTCTCTCTCTCTCTCTCTCTCTCTCTCTCTCCCAATTTAGCCAGTCTCTCTTTCCCAGCCAAATTCCATATAAATAAATAAATAAAATACGCGATGAAATAGATAGGCAAAATAGAGATTACGTGTGTGTGTGTGTGTGTGTGTGTGTGTGTGTGTGTGTGTGTGTGTGTGTGTGTGTGTGTGTGTGTGTGTGTGTGTGTGTGTGTGTGTGTAAACTAACTACTGTTCTTATTACCCGTCTTGCATGTCAATGTCAGATAAAAAAATGTAATGCACCAGTAAATATAATAATAATGAACACAACACACTCGAGTCGTTTATTATCGCCCGTCGGAAAGCCCAAAGGCAAATGTGGAAGTGTGCATGGAAAAGTTTGGAAGGAATGAGAGAGTGTTTTTGATCGGTGATATGAATGGTAAAGTAGGGAATGTGAAGGAGGATGGAGTACTTGGTGAGAGGGGTGTGCCTGCTGAGACAGATGAGAATGGTAGTGCGTTAGTGGACATTTGTGCTGGGAGGGGGTTGGTGATAGCCAATAGCCTCTTCAGGCATAAAATGATCCACAGGTATACATGGCGAGTGATGAGAAGGGTGGGTGGTGAACTGAATGAAAGGAAGGCAATGATTGATTATGTGTGTGTGGATGAAAGGATGCGAAGATGTGTAATGGATACAAGAGCTTATAGAGGTTGAGAGAGTGGACTTTCTGACCACTACTTGGTGGTGGCCAGAATTAGGATACAAGTAAGATGGAGGAATAGAAGAAGGGAAAGACGAGAGGAAGGAGTAGTTGCAAGGAGAGTGGAAAGGTTACAAGAGGATGAGAAAAAGGCATTGTATAAGAGAGTAAGTGGAGGAACGATTGGGCAAATATGAATTGGAGCAGATGGGGGACGTGGAAGGTGTGTGCAGGATATTTACAGAAGAAATATATGCAGCATGTGATGTGGTGTGTGGGAGGAAGAGAAGACGGAGGGGGGTGCAAGGTACAGCGTGGTGGACTGAAGAGGTGAGACAGGCTGTGGCACAAAAGAAGAAAGCATACAATGAATGGATGAGAAATAGGGGTGTGGAAGAAGTTGAGAGGCGGAAGAGAGAGTTATATGTAGAAAGAAAGAGGTGAAAAGATTAGTAAGAGAGAGTAAGAAGAGAGTGGATGAGAACTTTGGAAGGAATTTGAGTGTAAAGTGGAGGGACTGTAAGAAAATGTTCTGGAAAGAAGTGAAGAGAGTAAGACAGGGTGGAAGTGAGGTTAGCATGGGAGTGAAAGATAAAAATGATAGATTACTAGTGGAAAAGGGAGAAAAAGTGAGCAGATGGAGAGAACACTTTAAGGAAATGTTGAACATACAGGATGGAAGTAATGCGAGTATAAGTGGCTGGTGAATGGCTGGGAGAAGGAGGGAGGTGAGAAGACAGGAAGAAATCAGTAGTATAGAAGTTGTAGAAGCAATGAAGAAAGTTAAATTGGGGAAAGCCCCAGGAATTGATGGAGTGTGTGGTGAAATGCTGAAGCATGGGGGAGAGATAGTAGCAGAATGGATGTGGAAGATGTGCAGATTGGCTTGGGAGGAAATTAGAGTCCCGGAGGATTGGAAGTCAGGTATAATTATTCCCTTGTACAAAGGAAAAGGGGAAAAAGAAGTGTGTGGTAATCATAGGGGCATTTGTCTTCTTAGTATAATAGGAAAAGTGTATGGTAGGATACTAATTGACAGAGTTAGAGAAAGAACAGAGGAATTGGTTGGAGAAGAACAGGGAGGCTTTAGGAAGGGAAGAGGTTGTGTAGATCAGATATTCATTCTTAGATCTTTAGTGGAAAAGTTTCTAGAGAAGGGAAAGAAGTTGTATGCGGCTTTCATGGATTTGGAGAAAGCATATGACAGGGTGGATAGACAAGGATTGTGGAAAGTATTAAGAATATATGGAGTAGATGGAAAGTTGTTGAATGCTGTGAAGAGTATGTATGCTGGTGCTAAGGCTGCAGTGCGTGTGGATGGTGAACTAAGTGAATTTTTCTCTTTGGAGGTTGGGTTGAAACATGGATGTGTCATGTCTCCATGGCTGTTCAATCTGTTCATGGATGGGGTAATAAAAGAGGTACAAGATAGGTTAGTGGATGTTGGAGTGGCCCTGGTGAGAGAGGATAGTGTCTGGAAACTCCCTATACTGTTGTTTGCAGATGATACTGTGTTGTCGAGTGAAGACGAAGGGGAGCTGCAAGGCTTGGTGGATGAGTTTGGGAGAGTGTGCAAGAAACGGAATCTAAAAGTGAATGTAGGGAAGAGTAAAGTGATGGTCTTTGAGAGAGATGAAGTCAGTGAATGTATAGCGAGGTTGGATGGTGAGGAATTGGAAAATGTGAGTACGTTTAAGTAGTTGGGTAGTGTGATGAGTAAGGATTGAGGTTTGGAGGGTGAAGTGCTTGAAAGGGTACAGCAGGGAAGAAAGGTTGCTGGTTCTTTGAAAGCAGTGATAAGAAACAGGGAAGTGAGCATGGAAATGAAAAAGTTACTACATGACAGTGTTGTGATACCAACTCTAACGTATGGAAGTGAAGCTTGGACGTTGTTGGAAGGACACAAGTCAAGAGTGAGAGCAGAGGAAATGAGTTATTTAAGAGGAGCCTGTGGAGTCACATGGAGAGAGAGGCTGACGAATGAGGATATAAAGGAGCGTTGTGGTGTGGATGTGGATGTGATAGGAAGTGTTATGAGGAGCACACTGAGGTGGTTTGGCCATGTGGAGAGGGTGGAGGGTGAAA
This sequence comes from Coenobita brevimanus, assembly GCF_032717465.1. Taxonomy (NCBI): domain Eukaryota; kingdom Metazoa; phylum Arthropoda; class Malacostraca; order Decapoda; family Coenobitidae; genus Coenobita; species Coenobita brevimanus. Next base: position 20,918,954 of record NC_136977.1, read on the forward strand.
GACTGACTAAGAGAGTGTATGTGAGTGAGGTGGAGGGGGGAAGAGGGAGGGGGAGGCCGAGGATGAGACGGAGGGATGTGGTGGAGAGGTATATGAGAGAGGGGTGTGTGAGTTGGGAGCAGGGCAGTGAAATGGAAGGGGACAGGACGACGTGGAGGCGATTTGTTTGTGGCCACCCCAAACGGGATTGAGGCGTCTGGCAATAGATAGATAGGAAAGCCCAAAGGCAAAATAACACAAGATAATACTGAGTCCCATTAATTAAAACACACACACACACACACACACACACACACACACACACACACACACACACACAATAACGAAAAAAAAGTCGAGAAATAAATGAATGTATAAACTAGACAAAAATAATGACTAATAAAGTGGGCTGCAATACGGAGGTGGCAACAAGGAAGACTGGAGAGAGAGAGAGAGAGAGAGAGAGAGAGAGAGAGAGAGAGAGAGAGAGAGAGAGAGAGAGAACCACACCAGCCCCTACGCCAGTGCTGTCTGATGGATCCCTAGCAAATGTTCCTGACCGACTTTATTTTTAAACCATAATATTAACTTGCATGTACTTAATAAAATCACCCTCCTCCTCCTCATCATCATCATCAACTTCTATTCTTCTTCTACACAGAGACGGAGGGGAACCACAAATCGGAATAAAAAAAATATATATATATGAATAACTATAGATTGGCTGGTAAAATACTGAGATAGACAGCGTAAATTAGACACAGAAAATCAGCGTGTAATATTCTCTTACGTGCCATTTTTACCTTGATAAAAAAAATAGCTTCAATGGGTAACACAAAACATTTTTAAGACAGTTTTCATTTATTGAAACTACATCACCTTAAATATCGAGGAACATCAGAGAACAATGTAGAAAATCACTCATATCCCGATATAAACTGATAATGATAAGGTGTAAGGAAGCATCTAAAGCCCACGACAAGATGCAACGAAAAAAGAACTACAAAGAAATCAGTACGCTTTTCCCTTTTCATAAAGCATAAACGTAAGTGAAATTAAGATATTTTTAAATTAGGGATGAAGTGCTCAAATGGATGCTTTCATTTGGCTGGCAGTGGTGTGGAGTGAAGGCAGCTGGGAAGCAAAAAAACAACAGCGAGGAGAGGCAACAGACTAGGATGTAATGAGATAGGGAGAGGTATCAGAATGCAGTAGAGAGTAAAGAGAGGGAAGAAGACAAGAAGGTAGGAAGGAAAATCCAGAGGTGGGAAGTAGGCACAGAGGTGAAAAGTAAGGATGATAGGGAGAGGAGTGAGGTAGGAGGGAAGTTAGGTGGCAGAAAAGAGAGGTGGGGAGAGGTTAGCAATGGGGTGTAAAAGCATCCACACTTACCTTTGGCTGGAGTCGGTTGTAATGGGGAGTGCAATCCTCTGGGGAGGATACATCGTAGAGAGGCGTTGAGGCATCTGGGGAGCTGACGGAGATGGGGAGTAAATATTAGTAGGGAGAGGTAACAGAGGAAGGGAAGTGGGTTAGATAGTATTGGGGAGAGGGTGGGAGGAGTGCTGAGAGTGGAGGTGAGGTAGAAATAAAGATAAAATACAGATGGATAGGAGGGGTGAAAGAAAGGGTAGGGGAGTGGAAAGATGGTCGGGGGAGGGGGGAGGGTAGATGAAAATGGAGAGAGGGATGGAGGACTCATGGGAGATGTGGAAGAAGAGAATAGGTCTAAGAAGAGAACAAGAAGGGGGTGGCTGGAGGGGGGGAAACAAGGAGGGGATGGCAGGAGGGGGGAGAACAAGGAGGGGGAAGCTGGAGGGGGGAGAACAAGGAGGGGGAAGCTGGAGGGGGGAGAACAAGGAGGGGGAAGCTGGAGGAGGGGAGAACATGGAAAGGGGAGGCTGAAGGAGGGAAACAAGGAGGGGGAGGTTGGAGGGGGGAAAACAAGGAGGGGAAGGCTGGATGGGAGGAAGACAAGGAGGGGGAGGCTGGAGGGGGAAGGGTGGAGGGGAAGGGTGGAGGGGGAGAGGGGAGGCTGGATGGGGGAGAACAAGGAGGGCGAGATGAGAGGGGACAGTGATGGGGGAGCCGATAAAGGATGGAGGGGAGGGGGAGAGGAAGAGAACCGTGTGGGGGAGGGAGGGGAGTGGGAGGAGGGGAAAAATGGAGAGGATAGGTGGGGGGGAGGTTGTAGTGTCCCGTAACGGGCGGGGCAATCCACCAACAACTTTACTTCTACCTGCCTTATCTTAGTCGTACTCCGCTGAGTACACAAATATGCAGGCAGCCATTACATCAACACCTGCAATTGCCTTTCACACCTGATTGTCTTCCTTTATTACCTTAATTAACACCGCGATAACATTACGGCAGTTTTTACACGTCCACTACTGACACCCGTGAAATTTGCTGATGCTGCCTTTTCAATATTTATAATAAGTCAATATAATATCAAGATGTTTTCCACGCTACTGACACCGACTGAGGTTGTTGATCCTGTTTTATTTTTTTATTTTTTATTTTTTCAATAATAACAGCAGTCGACTTAGTATCACTGAAAGTTTTCCACTTTCACAAACAGCTGTGGTCATTAGTTCCTTTGCACAGCCTCAGAGCCATCTTGAAATGCTAGTTTTTTTCTAATAATAACAACACCTAACGTAAAATCACAATCGTTTTTCACATTCATGAAGAGTTACGACTGTCATTATTAGTTTTCCAAGAAGAACATTCAGAATAGCACACGGTTTTCCCCAATAATTACACCAATGAGGACAATAATTACTTCACAGTCTCGGAGTCTCGTTAAAACTTAATGAGAATACGGTAAACTATAAAGCAAAGAGCAGATCAAAAATATTACAAGTCCATTCCCTGGGCATCATTGGGTCGAAAATGTAAAAGGAATTCGTAACCACAGCTTCAAACAGATATCGGTACAAAATTCTTTACTTTTTGGTCAAGCAAGAAATATTACAGACACCGCCAGACTCAGCCGGCAAGAGCACTCCCCACAAGCATGTAGCGGATGACAGAGCGAAGCAACAAGTACAAATCTCGTTTAATCTTAACTGCAAGCATATATCAATAATAAAATAGTTCTTACCTTCTTGCCACGTAAGAAATAGACAATTCCAGGCTCAACCGGCCAACACTCGCCACAAGAGAGGAAAGGAGGACTGCGGGCGTGCGGGATGTGAGACTTGGGAGGGGAACTGACGAGTGAAGCAGCTATAATAACACTGTCTCGTACGCCTTCTCGCTGGGCAGATCCGAGGCTCCGAAATAAGGCGGCGGGACCGTAAGATTAACTCGGTCACTGTTACGTGTTTCGTGTATTATTCCAGCTGACCTTAAATGACTGTGCTGAACTGAGGGTGATTACAGGATCTGGGATTGTTAATGCTGTCAAAATTAACAGTCTCATGGTCGGATCAAACAGACATGAGGATTTGAATGATTTCTCTCTCCAGACTCCGCCTCTCTCTCTCTCTCTCTCTCTCTCTCTCTCCTTTTTCCCAGTTCGTATACTATGTTTTTCTTTCTTCGTGTTTCTCTTCCTCTCTCCCAATCCCCACTCATTCCACTCTCTTCTCTGCCATTCTCTCTTCCCTTCCCATCCTTCTCCCTCCCTTCTTCCCTCTTCTCTCCTCACTTTACCCTACCTGCCTCCCTTCCTTCCTCACTTCTCTTGCCTCTCTCCCTTTCGTCTCTCCCTCCCACGTCCCACCTTCCTTCCCTTCCTCTCTCCCGTCTTTTCTTCCCCCCTCCCTCCTCTTGCCTACGTCACAAGGTCTCTACCTATTAACCCCTCCACTACTAAGTCTCCAAAAATCTGAATAAATTATTTTGGCGGAGGAGCGATTAAATTAACAACAACGACGCCATAACCTTGAGTCCAATGCATTTTTTATTTTATTCATGCTATCTTCAGACGATTTTCTTCAGCTTAGAGGAGAAATTTCGAATTGGAGTGATTAAAATAAGGTGTTAATTCACTCCTCAGTTAAAAATGGTTTCTCATAAGCGGAGTAAAATCGTCTGGAGACAGCAAGAGGGAAGTGAAAAGTACGTCATCGGACTGAAGGGGTTATGGAAAAAATATATTACTCGTACTCTTTCCCCTCAATTGTAGGGGACCGAGGCTAGGCTATGGAGTCTAGTAAATCGCTTTCCTTCCGCAAACCTCTCTCTCTCTCTCTCTCTCTCTCTCTCTCTCTCTCTCTCATAGGATGTTTGAAAATTAATCTGGAACGAGTATGATCACAGGGGTGGAAAACATTAACGATTCCCCCCCCACCCCTCTCTCTCTAAGCAGGTGGAAATCCAAGCAGTGTGGGAGAGGCTATCAGTCCCGTTTGTCTGGCACTTAATGACCAGCAGGGGAGTTGGAAAAGCCATAATATTGAAGAAGTAATGTTTATATGACCCGGGTGTTGCTGCCGACTGGGATTACGGTACAACATGAACACGAAAAATATGGATCACAATCCATAACAAAAGTTTAAGACATAAAGGAAGCAATGAGATTAACTAAAAATACGAATAATGATAATCACGATAACGAAGCACCATGGACATATAAAATAAATAAAAAAATTAAAAATAAAATAGGTAAATAAAAAATTAAAGCTAAATATATTAACATTGAAAAATAAAGTAAATAAATAAATAAATAAAATAATAAAGCTTAATAAGTAAATGAATAAATAAATGATGTATTATATATAAAATACGAAAACTAAAATGACAAAAGAAGACATAAAGAAAGTTTGGGGTGAGACATATCGTATACTAAAAATGTAAGGAAAAGGAACAACAGGGAAACATGGAGAAAGAGAAACAGGATAAGAAAGTAAAGGAAGGAGGAAGAATGATAGAAATTGTTTTGGATGAGGCTTAACACGAATACTTAAAGAAAAACACACACACATGAAACACAGCCAGACAAAAATGAAAAGAAATTAATACAAAACAGAAGCAAGTGAAAGAAAAATCCGGACGAGGCATAATGCAAATGCTAAAAAAATAATAAACACTAAATAAATACTAAAAATAAATATATGCTAGAAACACTAAAATAATGCTAAGAAAAAGAGTAAGCATTACAAAACATGGCCGGAGAGACAAATATACAAACAAAAAGGAACTAGAAGAAAAGAGGGTCTGAGATGGGGAATACCGAAAATAAAAGACAATTAAAGATAAGAAACAGCATATAAACATGGGCAGTGGAAAAAAAATCGAAAATACAAATACACTGAGCGAAAGAAAATAAATAAAAACTGGGATGAATCATAACCTTCAGACCAAAAACACACAAAAAATGTATAAATACAGAGAGAGAGAGAGAGAGAGAGAGAGAGAGAGAGAGAGAGAGAGAGAGAGAGAGAGAGAGATCAACATTGGGGGAGAATAAAAGATATAAAAGCCAGCTGTATATAAACCTCAAAGTATACACAAAGCCAAACCCCAAGTCAACTGTTAAATATAAGCCAGAGAAATATAAAATGAGAAATATAAGTGGAAAAATAACACCTGGTTAGATAAAAAAACTCACAAGTATCATTAAATCCAATGGCAGGTCGGTTGCTCAATATAATCCAGATATACTTACAGCTGTACAAGTAACACGTAATGGCTCTAAAGTATACTGTTAAAGCTGAGACTGACAGGAATATGGTGTTAAGCAGCAGGGAGGAATCAGGTCTTGGGAGATGATATTAAGTTATGAAAGCGTCCCCTCTCCTTTCCTCAGCACTCCTCGTTCACCTCTCACCCCCCCTCCTTCCTCTTCATTTTCCCCTCTCTCTCACCTCGTCCTCCTCCTCTCCCATGCCCTCTGCCCCCCTCGCTTTTTATCTCCCCTCTCTCTTCCCTGCGCATGGAAATTCAGCCAATCTTTAGAAGTCCCCCTCTCCCATTATCCCTCCCCATTTCTCGTCCCCTCCCTTTCTCGCTTCCATTTCGCTGCACTCGTCCTCTGTCCCCTCTCTCTCCCCCTGCCCCCTTTCCACTCCCCTTTTCCCCTCGCCCAACCCCTTCTTCCTTTCCCTCAACCCCATCTCTTCGCTCTCCCTTCAACACTCGTCCCCTTGCCCTCCTCATCCGTGCAGCTTCCCCCTCACCCCTCTTCCCCACTTCACCCCTGAATATCCTCCTCCCTGCAATCCCCCCCCCCAAAAAAAAAAAAAAAAAAGATTCGGTGGAGCAACCAATCTCGATTTTTTCTCTCTATGTGCATGTCTCCGTCTTTATCGTTCTCACAAAATTAAGATCCCTATCTGATTATGGCCGCGGGTCTTTAGTTGACCTGTCTTCCTCCTCCTCGTCGGCAGTTTTACCATTTTTTTGTGTGGATTTGTTATACCTATCAGACTTGAATGCTCTTGTCTTTCTTGATAATGTTGATGTTCAGTCGATTTCTTGCCTCTTCGTAAACGCACACTTTTAATTTGCACTGGAATGTTTGGCTTTGGAATCGACTCGTGTACAACACATTCTGCCGATAAGACCAGCCATCGCCTTCCCTGGGGGTGTCCTATTTGAAGTGATCGCATCTGTTTGCAGCATTTATTACCGTAACTACGCTTCAATTTTCTCTAGCACCTACTTACCTTACACGAACAGTTTCTTCTACCTGAACACCTGTATACAAAGAGAAGGAACCAAGGGCTAAAAATCGGCAAAAACTTTCCCCGTCCAAAGTAAGACAGAATAAAGATAATTTTAATTCGTGATGCCTGGACACACCTCTGTTGAAAGACTGGATATTGCCAAAGGTAAAAGGAAGAATGATGAAGATTTACCCCAGAGCTGACGTATTATGTAGTCACTGAATCAACTAGCTACGGCCTTAGTTTCTTCTGATGATTAATTAAAACTAGTGAAACAAAAACAAAAAAAAATCCCATCTGAGATAAAGCGTGTATCAGATCGTTTCATTTCTCTACGAGACATTCACCCAATCTCAAAAAAATACGGAATTTTTTTACTGAACTTGAACACACACACACACACACACACACACACACAGCTGTCAATCTCGTCCCCTGAAACCAACGTCCTCCCATCCCACCTCTCCCCTCCCATCTTTCCCATCATTTATTGTGCTCACCGCCAACTCCTCACCCACTTTCCCGCTCCCCGTTGCTAGGCGTGATAGGTCGATGTTGTGTAATTATATGTGGGCAATAATGTGCCGGAAAATCATTAGGGGTGGAATGGGTTAGCGTTCTCGGTGTGTTATGAGCTAGTGTTTATCTTGGGCACTTGATTACTGCAGTCCTCCCCTCTCTCTCTCTCTTACTCATTTTCTTTTCTCTCGTTTTCTTCTATGCGATGCTACATTGTTATTACTGTCTTCATGGAGAGCCTCTTCTACCATCTCCATTTGATTATATTGGAACCTGGTCATTCTTAGCTCCCCTCTGCCTTTCTCATAACTTTCTTTCAATTTCTGCTGTGAATTCCTGTTACCCTGTTTTTTTTTTTTTTTTAATTATTATTATTATTACCTCCGCTAACGACCGCTGGAGGAGGTTACGTATTCACTCCAGTTTGTGTATGCACACCATATCTCAAAAAACTATTTAAAGATTTCAATTTTCTTTCTTTTTTTTTTTTTTTTGGATTTGTGAGTCATGGGCCAAGGAAGAGTTTATTAAATTTTGGTTATGATCTAAGTTCAGTCCCGGTTCAACACTTGCTTTTGTTTCTTTGTCCACAAGAACTCAAAAAATTTTCAATGGATTTTAATGAAACTTTTTGGATATGAGGGTCATGGGCCAAGAGAGAGGTCATTAAATTTTGGTGGTGATCTGGCGTTGGCGGAGGTATGCGCTCTCTTAATGGTCTTGTTATATCTGGCTTTATTTGACGTTCCTTCCACCACCTTTATTATCATGAACTCTTGATTATGCTAATCCCCTCCTCTCTCACTTTCTTTTATTTTCTCTCTTTTTCATGTTGAGTGATGTAGCACATACTGTACCTCTTACCTTTAACTGCGAATTTTGTCTTCTCGTAGGGCCTGCTGTATCGTCTCCATTTAATTATCCTCCTCTGTAGCACGACAACCCCCTCCTCTCTCTCACTCAATTTATTATTTTTTAGTTTGTAGTTATCTTTATCTGTTAATTCTGTCTCCCTGTAGCGAGTGTTGTACCATCTCCATTAAATTAACCTAGATTGTTATGGATATCCCCCTCCCCCTTCTCTCTCTCACACACGTCTTGTACTCCCATCTTCATTTAATTTTCTCATGCTCCCCCAGACACGCCCGCTACATCAGGCCAAGAGCATGACTTTATGGATAATTAGACCCCAGGCAAAAACAGACGTACATGTGTGTGTGTGTGTGTGTGTGTGTGTGTGTGTGTGTGTGTGTGTGTGTGTGTGTGTGTGAGAGAGAGAGAGAGAGAGAAACCAACCTAATCACGCACGCACACACACCCCAGCATCACGTCCCACAGTGTGTTATTAACCTTGTATTATCTGCAATGACACGCCCTGCACCGATGGTCCTATTGCAAGCTAAAGGTCGGGGGTCACAACGTGTTGCTATGTAGGGTGGAAGAATTAAGTGGAACAAGTGGGGTGGAACTTTTCCTTAGATAGCGAGGAAAAAAATATTACCCCGTTGGAAGAAAAGATTACCCCACGGGAAAAATTACTCACATAAATAATATTACCCGCATAAGAAAAAATTATAATCCACATAGGAGAAAACATAGGGAAAAAATTATCCACACAGGGAAAAAAATATTACCTGCAGAGGGAAAAAAGTGTTACCTGAATAAGAATTGATTATCTTACATGGAAAAAATATTACTCGCATAGGGAAAAAATATTACCTGCATGGGGAAAAAATATTACTTGCCTACTCCTTGCTTTTTATATAAGACGACTTGGGACTGTTCACACGGAAGTAGGAAGTGGTGATATTGTAATTAAAACTGACAGGTGTACAGGTAAAGACAAAGTAAAATAATTCCGTATTACTAGTTAACAATTAGGGTATTCCGTTACTTACTGTTTGATACATTACGTCTGGCAGTAAAAATAAAAATAATTCCTATAAAGCGGTCTAATTAATCCAGGTGTTTTTTTTTATTCCAGCTCTTATCACATCCTCCGAGTCTGAACTACTGGTGTCAAACTATGTACGATTCTGGCCTCATTTTGAACAGGCTGTTAAAAAGTCGAAGCTATCTACTCTGGTATGGAAATTTAGGAATCACACCGCCTACCACCTGTGTTGCAGTCTCAAACAGTACCTCCTACGGCACTGAAAAGGGTGCATGTAAAATTGGAAGTGCTGTGTTGGGTAAGACTGTGTGTGCGTCCAAGTTGTACATGTCCACAGAGGGAAGGGAATAACTCTAGGAAATGCTAGATAAGGGAAGTATGAGAAGTTACATCAACACGGGTCCAAATCTCAACCGTAACAGAGCTGCAGTTACTGATGAGCTTATGGGTGAAATATGAGGGACACCATTTTTATGTTCACAAGGTCATGAGTAATAGTAGTTCCGTAATGGGTGAAATTCTGACCCATATTTAGATAGCAATTTTTACTCAGAATTCCCCCATCTATAATTTCTCAAAGTTGTGCCGTTTCCTACGGGGACGCTTTGTATATCATCAGTATGACCTGACAATATGCAAACAAACGGTATACAATAATATGAAGGGACTTACTAGCAAAACAGCTCTGGCGGTGGTCGAGGGACGAATGCGCTTTCACTGAGTCACCGTGATTCCAATGGCAAACTAGCAAGGTTTAATTAACAAGATTAACTAGCAACTGACGATGATAACGATAATAATACCAACAATTATAGAAAAAATACACCCTTTTTACTCTAACATGGCCTAAAATTATCTCTCCACCTTGCCTGCTGAGTTGTAACAAAAGATTAGTACTAGAAAATGGTGCTAGTCACGAAGAATTGCTAATGAAAAGGATGTATAGCTGTAATACAGTCTCATTCTGTCACTAGGCTACGTGAAATAAGTTGCAGAGGGACAAAAAAACAATCTGGGTCGAGCCGATGTGAAAAGACTAGAGCAAAATTTGTCAACCAGTATTATTAAATTAGGGTACATATGAGAGGTAATAAAAAGCGCTATCAAATTCGCTCCCAAAACCCACTAACCAAACCACCAATAACCCACCATTGCTATTAACAGTTCACGGTCGTCAGTAGCGCACCGTAACTGTACCCTCGCCCCCAAGTTAATTTAATTCTACGACCCTCTCAATCCGGCACGCTACGTGGGTGGGTGCGTGGTTGTGAGGAGAGAGGCTAGAGGGTGTGAAGGGCGGCTGGAGGGGGGATGTGAACGGTGGTGGGGGTTGGTATGGGTGGATGGGAGATATGAGTGATGGTCGGGGACGGTGGGGATGGAGAGGGGACGTGAAGAATTGTAGGGGTCGGTATGGGTGGAGGGGAGATGCGAATGGTGGTGGGGAGTGATATGTGTGGGTGGGAGGATGTGAATGGTGATGGGGGAGGGCTGTGCGGGTCGGGGGGAGAGAGGTGTAAGTGAGGGGCGACTCTGGCTGTCTGTGTAATTGGATCAGTCTCTCGTGATGATGGAAACTTTTTATGTCTGTCAGTCTTGCCTACTTATCTATCTGATTAACCCCTCATGATAAGGCATTTTTCTCACTACTCAGACACGACTCTTCGCCACACCACACACTACACTCTTTTTAATTAACAACAGGCGACAAATAGGCTAAAAAAAAAAAAAAATCATGTTGGCAAGGCTACATTATACCTCTGACTTGTAAGATTTCTCATTAAAAAAAAATCATGGGAATCTCCGAAAAGAATAACTGTACTGATGGTAACATCTGCAATTATTAAAGATGTTTTTCACCCTTTAACTGCTAGGATTTCTCTCTGCAGAACTAAATCGTCTAAGACGGTATGAATCCCCTGATGGCTATGATTTCACTTAGAAAATCGTTTGACATCAAATTATATAAAACAAATGCCTAACTGCGTCCATTAAAAAAAAAAAAAAAAAAAAAAGGAAAAAAAAGGGTGTTTAACACAAGTGAATAACAACTAAATGCTGCTCAATAGGTATCCAGAATTTTTGTCTGTATTTTCGTGAACCTAATTCTGAGCACAGACTAGGCAGCCCGTTCCCTGACACCCAACAATCAGTCCTACCATGCAGCAACAGATGGCGCCACACACCCTCCCATGTCACTACTGTGCTTCGTACTTTCGCGTTGACGTTGGTGTGAGATGTGCCACGCTCCCCTCCCCAGTTACCTCCTCCCTCTCCTCCCCATTACCTCCTCTCCTCCCCTTCCCTCTAGTGCTCCCCATTCCCTTTCCCCTCCTACGTCTGCCTTACCTCCTCCCCTCCCTCTTCCTCTAGCTTTTTATCCTCTCCCCCTCCCATTTACTCATCTCCCCAGTCATTCCTTCCCCCTTCCCTCCCTTTTCCAAACTCCCACCTTCACATATACCCCTCTCCCTATCCCCTTCCCATTTCTATTTCTGCTCTCCCCTCTCCCCTCCCCTTCTCTTCCCCTCCCCTCTTACCACCTGCGTCACGTCACCTCGCAAGCCGTCACATACCTGAAATGCCACCACCCCTTCCCTCTTCTCCCCTCCTCTCCCCTCCCTTCTTCTCCCCTCCTATTCCCTCTCCTCCCCTCTCTTCCCTCCCCTCCCTTCCCCCTCCCCCCATAATGGCCGTCTTCCTCACTGGCGCCACCTTGGTCCCTCTCCAAGCCCTTTCACCTCCACTGCCCCCTCCCCCTCCCCCCTCCCCTCACGCCCACTATCTTGCTTCCCCTCCCCTCCCCTCCTCCCCTTCCAGCATTCACCTCACCTCTGTCCCTCTCACTTCTACGTCATCCCTCTCTGCTCCTCCTTATCTAACTCCTCCTATCTTCCCCCCTTCCCTCTCTCCAGCCCTTTCTCTCACCCACTTTTCCTCCCATCTCTCTCTCTCTCTCTCACGTAACTCCCCCTCCCCCACCATCCCCCCTCCCATTTTTACCTCCTCCCCTACCACCCTCCCCCATATCCAACACCTGCAACTTAACATGAATTACCTGCCTTAATGACCCTTGTACAGGTGACAGATATTAACCATAAGACTTTTCTTTCTCCAATTACCTCCCCTTTCTTCTACGCCTCTTCTCTCACCCTCCTCACCTCCACCTCCTCCCAAGGGAGGCAAACGTAGATGTCATACGATCCGATGAATCAATAAGTAATAGAAGCTTCACACCTCAGAAAGGAAAACACATTAAAGCTCTTCTTGTACATGGGCGTAGTCTGCGTAAAATTTTTTCTGATTTAGAGGCCCTTGTCTTTACTGAAGATTATGACGTAATTGGAGTAACAGAATCGTGGCTAAATACTGAGCAAAGAGATTTTTTAGCAGAGTTTAATTTACCAGGCTATCACGTTTTCAATTGTGAAAGGAAGAATCGGGCAGGGGGCGGTGTGTTGTTATATATTAAATCAGGATTTCATCCAGTCGTAATTACCAGGCCATGTATTGGAAACATAGACACTGTTTATATTCAGCTTAGGAATGAATCTTGTCATAAAATCACTCTTGGGTTAATTTATCGTCCACCTGGTCAGCCACTCAACATTGATAATGAAATCTACAGTCAAATTGCCGAAATATCTTGTATGCAAAGCACTGTAACATTTGGTGATTTTAATTTACCAGTTCCAAAATGGGGAGAAGCCCTATCGTCACACACAGGGTTAGACCTATATACAAACTTGCAGGAAAGTTCTCTGTAACAATTTGTAAATTATCCATTACGTGGAGCTAACATCCTAGATCTTGTCTTAGCCACATCAGAAAACGTAGTGAGTAATGTTACCGTAGGAGAAGAATTTAGTACAAGTGATCATCGATTACATTTAACATTAAATTCAGTGAAGACGATGTCAGGGCCAGTTATGAGAAAGTGCCTGACTTTAAGAGGGCAAATTTTAAGAAATTAAAGTCAGTTGTAGCTGCAGGTAACTGGCATCTTATTGCCGAAACTTTTGATATCAGTGACGTGTGGAATTATTTTACAGTAACCTTCAACAGTGCTGTAAGGTTATATATTCCAGTGCACAACAGAAGGCCCGCCAAAAGTTCTAAACCCAAATGGTGGAATTCCGACATTAAACATTGTCTGGAAGCAAATAATCTTGCATATAGAAATTATAATACCACAAAGAGTCAAAGTGATAAAAATAAATATGATGCCCATCGACAGAAAGCAAAAAAATTTATTAAATGCAGTAAGAAAAACCTTGAGGCTCATATTGCAAGTACCAGTTAATCAAATCCCAAAGAATTTTTCAGGTACATAAGAAGCAAAAAGGTAATAACTTCGACAATCGGTCCCTTAATCACAGATAATGGAGAGCAAACTGATGATGAAATTATGATGGCAAAAACTCTCAATGCTTTCTTTGCGTCAGTATTTACAATAGAAAATACACATACGATTCCTGCTGATTGCCCCATTCCTATAGAAGAGGACAACGTAATCACTGACATTACAGTTAGTGATCGCAAAGTATTACTTGCAATCAGCAAATTAAAAGAGAATGAAACACCGGGACCAGAAAAAATTTTTCCACGTGTTTTGAAGGAAATATAGAACGAAGTTGCAAAGCCTTTAACTGAACTTTTAACTTATCACATAAAAGCAGTAAGGTGCCACATGAATGGAAACTTGCTAACGTAAACCCAATATTCAAAAAAGGCAACAGAGCACAGCCAGAAAACTACCGCCCAATTAGTTTAACATCGGTGGTTTGTAATTTGCTTGAAACTATTGTCAGAGATAAGTTTGTGAAACACTTAGAATCAAATAATCTCATCAAAGATTCTCAACATGGTTTTCGTAATAATCGCTCTTGTCTCACGAATCTGCTGAACTTTTTCAATGGTATACTGAGCATGTATGATGACACTAAATCTGTTGATGTTGTGTACCTTGATTTTCAAAAGGCTTTTGACATAGTTCAAAGCAAAAGACTCCTTCAGAAGCTAAAGGCACATGGTTTCAGCAGCAGTGTTCTCGGGTGGGTAGAAGACTGGCTCACCGGACGAAAGCAAACAGGTGTAATAAATGGAAAAGAGTCAGACTGGATAAACATTACAAAAGGAGTGCCACAGGGTTCAGTGTTAGGTTCTATTCTTTTCTTAATATATATCAATGATATTGATGAAGGATTATGTTGTAAAATTCCGAAATTTGCTGACAATACTAAAATAGGTAACAGAGCAGATACAGCACTGCAACAGCAGGCAATTCAGAGAAATCTTGATCGACTGTTCAACTGGGCCCAAGTTTGGCAAATGGATTTCAATATTAATAAATGCAAAGTGCTAAACACTGGCAGTAAAAATGTAAGAGCTAGTTATACCATGAAAAATGACCAACTTGATAGGGTAAACCATGAAAAAGACTTAGGAGTTATAATAACAAATGATTTGAAACCAAGTAAACAATGCACAGAAGCTGTGAAAAAAGCCACTAAATTGATTGGATTCATAGGTAGAGCATTTGAATATAAATCTGATAATATTGTCCTCACTTCGTATAATTCCTTAGTACGCCTCCACTTGGAATATTGCATTCAGTTTTGGTCACTGTATTATAAAAAGGATATGGAAAAGCTTGAAAGAGTGCAGCGAAGGATGACAAAGATGATACCTAGACTGAGAAATAAACCATTCGAGGAACGTTTAGAAGCCGTGAATCTTTTTACCCTGACAAAACGGAGGATGCAAGGAGATTTAATTCAAGTATTCAAGATATTCAAAGGACATGATAACATGGCTGTTGATAAATACTTCACAGTTGATCACTCAAACTACACTAGAGGCAATGGGCATAAAATAATTGGCAAACGATTCCAGTCGCATGAAGCTAAGCATTTTTTCTTCAGTAGAGTTGTAAATATATGGAATAAACTACCCTCCAACGTAATAGATTGTAATACAGTACAAACCTTTAAAGGTCGCCTGGATAAGTATTTGGCATCCAACCCCCAGCTTAATATGTTTACTCCTGAATAAAGCACTTGTGTACGTATAATTTTCTGTTTTATTTTATTTTAGTTTTTTAGAGCCTGGATCAATTTATTAAATGCAAATATAGTATATGCACAGATAGCCCTGAGTTAACGGTCACTACTCATACTTTCGACCTATGATGGGCTGTGGATCACTGAGGGTCCCTGTTAGTTACATGGCCATCATCAGGATTTTTTAAAATGTATCAGGGGTCACTGCTTCAGGAGGTGACTTGTTTGCTTGTCCAGCATGGGAAAGTTCCTAGTCTCAGTGGAATGAATGGAGCTGGGGCCTGATTGACTGCTGCCTACCTTAATAGCACCAGGCAAGGCTGCCACATCACCCCTGAATATCCACACTGTGCACTGTGCAATTTCCACACTGTGTCCGCAGACGCCCCGTCAACTCAGCGTACCCGTACAGCGACATGCATTAGTTATTTATTTATTTGATTACTCATTGTACTTTACTACTTTCTCTTTCAGGTTATTCACACTGGTAGCTTATAGATAATGTATTATAGAATGTAGTTTTCCTTTTCAGAGTTTCCTTTGAAATTTCCGTGTCAGTTTTTCCATGCTGCGTGGTGGTTTTTCTCACTTTTTCTTGCCAGTTTTGGCTGAAGGGTTTGGAGGTGGGGGGAGCCTTCTTGCTTTACTATCTTTATCCTTCAGCATGTAGAGTTAGATCTTGTAGTCATAGTCTACTCTGTACCAAACAGCCTCGAAAGGACCATAAGGTCTGTTGCTGTTTGCTTTCCTTTGTACTCCTTTGTACTTTGTACACCTCCTCCTCCCTCAATTTTACTTCCCTCCTCCCTCCTCCTCCTTCATCCTCTCACATTCACCACCTCCCTTTCCTAGTCTGTCTTAATGCACCACCTTCTCCTTGGCAGATCAAGCTTCTCCCTCTCCTCCCCCCTCCTCTCCCCCTTCCCCTCCCCCTCTCAGTCTTCCCTCATTTCCACGCCTTCCCCTAATTCGGTGGAGCGGTGGTAATAATTCGGTGGAGCGGTGGTAACATATCCAGCTCGCAACTGGAAGACCTCGTGTTCGATTCTTGGGCCGGTTAGACTGTTAGACAAAGTTAGCTTCCCCCTGGTTCCTGTTCAGTCACCAATAAAAGTGACTTAGATGTAAAATTGTTGGCAGCCTGTCAATTTTGGGGAACGACAGACGCAAATAAAAAAATAAATAAAAAAATAACTAAAATAAATGAATGAAATAAAAAATAAATTGCATACGTTGATGGCCTTCGTGTGGTTGATAGGCATTAATGAAAGGTAGTCTTCTTTTTCCTTCCTCTCTCAGTTTTTTCCCCTCCCTCTCAGCTCTGCCTCAAACCCCAATCCCCCTCCACCCTCTCATCTATTCTCCAGTGGCTTCCTCTCCCCTTCCTCACACCTCCACCTCCTCCCTCCTACACCCACCCTCTCCCCTTTCCATTCTCTCTTCACCACCACACCTTCCCCTCTCACTGCTGCCCCTCCTTCCTACCCCCTCATCCTTCCCTCTTACGTCCACCAACTCCCCTCTTATTCAATCATCATCACTGCACCTCTCCCCTCTCACTCGCTTCTACCTCCCTCCCACCCTCCCACCCCTTCCCCTTCCCCCCAACCTCCCCTTACATAAGTACCTCCCCTCTCCATTCAGTCTCAATCATTACACCAGCCCCTTCCCACTAACATCAGGCTAGCCCCTCTTCCCCATCCCTTTCACATTTAGCTGCTCCTCACCTTTCCATTCTCTCTTCATCAACAACACATCCCCTCTCATTTCTACCTTCCCTCCCGTCCCTCTCCTCTCACAGCCATCACTCCCCTCCCTCTCTCGCTTCTACTCCCCTGTCTCTCCTTCTTCCTCTTAACCCCTCCATTTCTTTTCTCCTCATCCCTGCTTCTGCTCAGACCCACCCACCCCCCTCACCTCATTCACACAATGCACCACCTCCTCCACCTCACTTCTCTCTTTCCCCCCTGGGCTCCCTCTCACCTCTCACCTTTATACCCTTGTCTCCCTTCCCCTCCTCCTCCTCCTCCTCCCTCACACTCACCACATTTCCCTCTCCTTTTTCTGTCTCCATAGCTTCCCATCTCCTTCCATCTCTACCTTCACTGCCTCCCTTCTCCTTCCTACCTGCTTCACTTTCCCTCCGCCTTTCCCCTCTCTCTCTCTCTCTCTCTCTCTCCTGTCATTATATCCCCTTTCCCTTCTCACCTCTCCTCTCACCTCTCTGCTTCTCCCTTCTCCAGTCCCTCTTGTCTTCCCCCTTTCCTCTGTTTTCTCCGTCACGGTTTACCACTCTTCTTAGCCTTCGTTTCCCACTCCTTATTTCCTCCCTTCCCCCGCTCTTACCTCTCAGTTTTCCCCCTTCCCCTCCCATATTCCTTTCCCTTACTAAGTCTACCTCTTCTCTGTTTTATTAATCTTCATCTACCTCCCATCCCCCTCCCTCCTGCCCCCTTTTCTTCCCCTGCACCATCCCTCCCTCTCATCTCGATTTCCCTCTCCCCATCCCCCTATCCCTTCCCTCCTCTGTCCTCTCCGTGCGTGTGTGTGTGTGTGTGTGTGTGTGTGTGTGTGTGTGTGTGTGTGTGTGTGTGTGTGTGTGTGTGTGTGTGTGTGTGTGTCATGCATAACTACATATACACTCTCCATTGCACACGGGTTTATCTTCCCTCACACACACACACACACACACACACACACACACACACACACACACACACACACACACACACACACACACACACACACACACACACCAAACACACAAATACAGCTTCTGGCAGTATTCAGAAGACCAAACATTGCTACTTTATCATCGCTTAAACCGAGATTATCATTAACAGTTTTGCAGGTAAGTGTTTTCTTCAGGTGATTATAATCACCTGAAGGTTATTCAGAAAAACGTACTTGAATGGCCATTTGCTCTCTCTCTCTCTCTCTCTCTTTCCCATCAGTGCCTAGTATTCTGGTAAATCTAAACGACACTTAATCTAGGCGGTCCGTCGGGTCTTCTCTCCCGGGTCTGAATAATATAAAACTGGTCTCCTTGGCTGGGTCTGGGGTGTGACTGGGGTGTGGGCAAGGGGTGAGGCAGGAGGAATGGCAAGGGGTAAGGAAGGAAGGACAAGGTGAAGCAGAGAGAGAGGGCATGTGTGAGGCTGAAAGAAAGAGTGGGGTAAGGCAGAAGACATAAGGCAGTGGAAGGCAAAGGGGTAAGGCAGGAAGGCGAAGGAAGGCAGAGGTAAGGGTTGGAAGGTAAGCAAGGAAGGACAGTGGGTGAAGGAGAGGATAGGCAGAGAGCGAGGTAGAGGGTGAGCAGAGGGGTGAGACAAAGAAGGAGGGGGAGGAGAGCTTAGAGTTTGGTGGGAAGATGAGAGGAAAGGCATTGTGTGTGTGTGTGTGTGTGTGTGTGTGTGTGTGTGTGTGTGTGTGTGTGTGTGTGTGTGTGTGTGTGTGTGTGTGTGTGAGAGAGAGAGAGAGAGAGAGAGAGAGAGAGAGAGAGAGAGAGAGAGATAATGCAAAACTCCTGGGTATGCATAAACAGACGGGACAAGGGGGGAGGGGGGAGGGGGGAAGGGGGAGGATAGGAGGGGGACGTGGTTCAGGGTACAGGAGATGGGGAGGGGGAAGGGGAGGGAAAAGGGGGAGGTGATGGGATATGGGGATATGAAGGAGATGGGATAAGGATAAAGAGCAGACAGGACTGGAAGGAAACAGAAGAGAAGGAAGAGAGAGAGAGAGAGAGAGAGAGAGAGAGAGAGAGAGAGAGAGAGAGAGAGGAGGATGAGGATGAGGAGGAGGAGGAGGGTGTTGAAGTGGAAGGAGGAGGAATACAAAGGAAAGGAAACAGCAACAGACCTTATGGTCCTTTCGGGGCTGCTTGTTACAGAGTAGGCTATGAATACGAGATGTAATTTTACATGCTGAAAAATAAGGATAGTAAAGCAAGAAGGTTCCGCCTCCAAGCCCTCCAGTTAAAACTGGCAGGAAAAAATGAGAAAGACCAGCATGCGTCATGGATAAACTGACATGGAAATTTCATAGAAAAGACTGAAAAGGAAAAGTTACATTCTATATATACTTTATAAGCTACCAGTTTGAATCACTTGATTCCTCTCTCTCCTCCCACACATAATCTCAAGGCTGAAGTAGAAGGAGGAGGAGGTTGAAGTGGAAGGAGGAGGAGGAAGTTGAAAGGGAAGGAGGAAGAGGAGGAAGCTGAAGTGGAAGGAGGAGGAGGTTGAAGTGGGAGGAGGAGGAGGAGGTTGAAGTGGGAGGAGGAGGAGAAGATATACAGTAGTATGAAATAAAAGGAAAGAGAGAAGGACAAATTTAAGAAGGACGAAGAAGAATAGAAGAAGTGGCGATAAAAGATGAAGATGTTCGGGAAAAAGCGTTGAAGAGAAAAAATGAAAGGATAAAGAGGTTGAGCTGAGAGAAGCAGGAGATGGGACTGGGAAAGATGAAGGAAAGAAGGAGGGAAGGAAGAAGAAGAGGAGAGAGGAAGAAAACGGGAAAAAGAGGATGGAACTGATGTAGAGAAGGGAAGAAAAGGAGAAGAAAGGATGAGGAAATATGAAGAGAAAGATAAAGGTGAAACAGGAAGAAGAGGAAGAAGAAAAGGGAGAAGGCAAAGAAATGAAGGTAAAGGTGAGGGAGGAAGTAGAGGAGGAAACAAGCGGAGCGAGGGAGGAAGAAAGGAGGTAAAGGTGAGCGAGAGAGAGGAGGAAGCTGACCATTTCCTCGATGTGTGGATTCCCCACCCAGTTAGACCTCTTTCCGACCCCTCTCCTTCTCTCCTCCTCTCCCTCACTGCCCTTCCTTTTCTCTCCCCCTCCCCCTCCTCCCTGCACGACTCCCATTTCCCCCTTCTCTCCCTCACCTTTCTCCCTTCCTCTTCTCACCCTTCCATCTCACTTTATCTCTTCCATCCTCCCTTGCTTCCATCCCCCTTCCCTGCCCTCCCTCCTCTTCTTCTCCGTTCCATTACTTCTCCTCTGGCAGCCACTTCTTCCTTTTATTTTCACCCCTTCCTCCCGCCTTTCTCTCCTGATCTACTTCCTTCTCCTCTCTTCCTCCTCCCCCAGCCTGCCTGCTTGCCTTCTCCACCCCCTCTGCTCTCTCCCTCACTTAAGTGCCTTCTGCCCTTTCCAGGGTCCTTCCTTCCCTTCCCCTGCACACACACACACACACACACACACACACACACACACACACACACACACACACACAAGTACTGAGAACCTCCCAAAACAAACTGGATACAGTGATATGATAAAGAAGCAATAAAGATAAAATCAGTCTGAAATTACTACTTTACCCCTACTAAACAACTCAATCCATCGCTGTCATCACAACGCCAGGGACCCATCTATCATCTCCACTCACCTCACCTCACTAACACATCGCAGACACTGGATTTACACATCATCTCAAGCCAACGCTCTCCCGCTGTGTGTGTGTGTGTGTGTGTGTGTGTGTGTGTAGGTATTTTTCACACAGGAGCTACTATTCAGAAACGCCTAAAATTGCCTTAATAGACAGACTGCTTGCTTTACTCCACCCACCTGACCGTCCTCCTCTCAGATTTAGATGCTTCCCCTCCTCTTCCTTTCAAGCTTAATTCCCCGAGTGGCACGTTAAGATTTTCGTTTACGTCACTAATGCAAAGAATGTTGATCTAAAATTTCTTGTAAGTTTATTTTGTACGATAAATTCTTGTGGTAGGTGGGGGCACTTACCATCCACCCACTCGATGTAGTGCTGCTCTCAGACGTCTGCCCTTTCCTCTCTTCCCTCCTCCTTTCCTTCCTTCCTCTTCTGTCTTTCTTTCCTTCATTCTTTCCTCTTCCTTGTGCCTACGAGTGACTTTATACTCCTCTTCTGTCTTTCTCTCCTCCATTCTTTCCTATTCCTTCTGCCAATGGTTACTCTACACTGAATGACAAAGCCAAATGGTTTCCTGTACACCAGGAAACCATTTACCACGCTGAGTGGTAACCATATAATCAAATTATGGCACCTGGTGGTTTGGTGGGTAATTAGGATGCTCCAATCGGATTGAGTCTTTGCAGGTTTATATCAAAGGGATGGTTGGGGTTTATTGCTCACGTAATGCCACTCAGGGATGAGTGAGGCTGGTCATTCATCGTAAATGCCGGGGACCAACTTGCCTAGCCTCGGGCTCCTACGCTTCTCATGGGGAAACACTCGATTAGGTGATGAATGATGATGAATTCTTGTATTTTCTGCACGGTATGTAAAAATAAAAAAAGGCTGTAAATAAAATACAGGCAAGGTCTAATAAACAAAACAGATCCTTACTAGTTTTTTATGTCTCCTATGTTCATGAGAACAGAGCTTTTACAATTCCGAATAATGAATGAATGAATAATGGAGAGAAAAAATGAACTGTGGTGACTGGTTTACATGCGCCTGACAAGACTGGGCTGTTCCACTACCCGTTCCAGTAGTGTTCTGCCAGTCATGAATGGGAACTGATCCGTAGCGCCAAGGAGCACACTTTGTCACTGGAAAAGCACTCCTTGCTCAGACGCTGTCTGGTTCGGAGCTCTGGCCACTCTCTCTCTCACACTGGACTTAGTCTCAATTACTAAGGTTGATTTTTGCCAGTTTTTCCTTGTTTTCGGCTCTTTTGGACTTAGTCTCCAGCACAGAGAGTGAATTTCTTTCTCTTTCTGTGCTTGGGCTCTGACTCTGTCTCTGACAGACAGCCACTGCCTGACTGTGAGAGTGTTTGTGTAGTGTGTGTGTGTGTGTGTGTGTGTGTGTGTGTGTGTGTGTGTGTGTGTGTGTGTGTGTGTGTGTGTGTGCGTGTTTTTGGCCTGCCATTAGTGTCCCTCGCTGTAGTACGACGCCGAACCCTGAAGGGGTGCCGTTAGGGCACTTCCATGAAGGGGGGCCATTAGGGCCTGGTTAATACCCCGTTCACACATCGCCGAAAGAGAAGCCGAATGCATGCCGAACAGGCTTCGGGAAACGTTCGGCGGTCAATTCTGGGCTATTCGGCGCACTTCAGGAACGTTTCGGGGTGTTCGAAATGGGTTCGGGCAAGTCACCGAATATTTCATCAGACATGAAATATTCGGTGTGACTTGCCCGAACTCACTTCCTCGGGACGCCCTCGGGTCGCATTCGGTAATCCTTCGGTATGCATTCCAAGCATTCAGTATGCATTCGCCGATGCATCGCCGACAAAATGACCGTTAAAAATCGGTACGATGTCGGCGATGAATCGGCGAATATGGACAGAATACATACCAAAATTATACCGATTGTCCCAAGAATGTATACAGAATTTTGAACACCGCCCACCGAGGCATATATAAAAGACCAAAGCATCCCAGTCACACTTTCCAGAGCTAGGAGAACGGGCGCACTACAGCATCTACAGCAGAATGGAGGCGGCATCCGAAGACCTGTTCCCAGAAGACTCCAACCCCCACTTCCAAGATTGCCGCCAAGATTGATATATAGACACGTCTGACATTTGTAGACATCAAAATTTCACTTACCTGTTCGCGAGGATGCTGAAGGCGTTCTCGACCACTCGTCTTGCTCTGGAGAGGCGGTAGTTGTAGATGCTCTCCTCGTAGGTGTGACCTTGGTTGGGGAAGGGCTTCATCAACCATTCTTGAAGGGCGAAGGCATTATCTCCAACGATGAAGTAGGGCACTGGGCGTTCGCCGTCAATCAGAGGTTCTTGGGGAGGCAGTCGAACTTGGTTATTCGAGAGCGCTTTGTGTAGGGTTGAGTTGGTAAATATCTGGGCATTGCAAGTTGCCCCATTGGCACCCACATCCACAAACATGAATTTGTAATCATTGTCGACCACAGCAAGCAGGACCAGGGAGAAGAAATCCTTGTAGTTGTAGTAGTAGGATCCACTTTTGCTAGCAGCACGCATACGAATATGCTTCCCATCTATCATTCCAAAGGTGTGATGAAACTGCTACCTTCGTGGGAAGCTCTTCGCAACTTGTTTCCATTACTCGGCTGTCGATGGGCAAACGATCACCTTGTCCATGTACTCAGCGATGATGGCCTCACACGTCTCGTACACGATGCAGGAGATAGAGTTGGGAGGTACTCGGAATCCAAAGGAAAGGCTGCGGTAGTTGTCCCCAGTGGCCAGGTACCTGAGGGTGATAGAGAGCCTCAAACCTGCCTCCAAGGGCTCCCGCCAGAAGGTGCACTGCTTCTCGATGCGAGGACGAATTCTCTCAAGGAGTTCACAGAAGAGGTCCTCGTCCATGCGTAGGAAATTGCGAAATGATGTCCTGTCCTCCAGTATCAGCTCCTGCAGAAGGTTCTCCCATTGGCCAAATTCTTTCCGTCGTTGAAGCCAGTCACGGGACCAACAGGACCTCTTCTGGCGAATCTTGCGCCTCCTCCGGGGTGGGATGTGGTCTTTTTCCTCGTCTTCCAGGTACAGGTAGGTCAGATACTTGACGCAGAGCAGGGAGTCCGTCTGTGCTTTGCTCACAGGGCCACGGCTTGCTTGTTGACTTCGCTGGGGATGACTGCTGTGATGTCCATTGTTGCTCTGTTGGAACTGGGAGTGTGATGGGCTTTTTGGTATGCGCATATATATACACCCCTGGGTGGGCGTGGGATGTTCGGTATGCACTCGGGATGCCCTCAGTACAGCATTGGCGATGCATCGCCGATGCTGTACCGATGTCGCACCGAAACAATGACGGTTAATTTTCAAAATAGGAGTTTCGGGTTGGCGTCTGTGCGCATTCTGTTTGTGTTCGATTTGCGTTCGGTTTGCATTCTATTTCGTCGGTATACTGTCGGCGACATCAAACAGACAGCAGACAGAAAGGCCAAATTCGGGCAGTTTGGGCCCGATTCTGGCCGAATCCCGGCCGAATACGGTTCGGCACGCATTCGGCATTTCATTCGGCGATGTGTGAACGGGCCCTAAAGGAGGCAGTGAGGGCGGCTCTTATAGATTAGGGAAGTCCCGAAAGGGGCAGTGGCGGGGACTCCCACGTCGCCCTTTGGAGGGCAGGGAGCATAGGTTGCCCGTCACTGTAGGGAACTAGGCCATTTTTACGGTTTATTGTTTTCCGGTTTTCAGAGTGAGTGTTGGTGTACCTGTCTGGGTGTCTGTGTGAGTGACGTCTGTGTGTGTTTGTGTGTCTGTCCCTCAGGGACATGGGAAGGACACAGATCCCCCGGCCCACGGGCCCAGCCCGTCAAACCCCTTCCCAGCAGAGGACGCCTCGCCCTGCTGCCCTGCCAGGCACGAAGCGGGAGCGGCATCTCTCAGATGCTAGCTCCCACTCGTCGACGTCTGGCGACGCCTCTGACTCCCCTCCTTCTCCTAGGCTTAAGGGGACTGTTCCCCACACACGGCATGTCGCCTCAGGCCCCCCTTCCACTTTGGCATGTGCAACCAAGGTTGCACGTGTGCATGAGGCGATGGAGGACGATGCTTCGGCTCCTCCTCCTGTTCCCAGAGCTAAGGCACAGACCTCTGGTGCCACCCATCCAGCTGCCTCTCCCTCTAAGTGCCCGTTCAGTCAGGCACCAACCTCTGCCAAGGTGTCACCACCTACTGCCTCGGCTGCACACGATGCAGCCCGTGCTGCAATTGCACCAGCTACTGTTGCCTCTCCTGCTGGAGCTGCCCTTTCTGCTACACCCGTCGACTCTCCTGATGCCGACGGTTTCATCCCTGTGACACGAAAAACACGACGAGCGCCACAGGGAAATGCTCACTCTCCTGCATACAGGACTTTGGTGCCACGGCAGCATCCCTCTGCAACTCGCCCTTCAGTCTCAGTTGCACCTCCTCCTCCTCCTCGCTCGTCCTTCCCGGCCTTTCGCGTTCCTCTCCAGGAGGGATACAAGACCAGCTACGATGCGGTAGCGGCGTTGGAGAACCACCTGCCAGGCCTCGTGGCCACGAATCGCTACGGCTGAGACAACAGCTGCGTGCTGATCCCCACCGAGGAGGAGTCATACCTTCGGCTGAGGGCAGTGGTAGAGGAGGAAGCACCCATTATAAATATAGTGGAGCTGTCTCCAGGAGGACAAACTGTCAAGGCAACAGTCATGGGATATCCCTGGCGTATGCCGGTGGATATCCTCTTACTGCACCCTCTTGTCGAAGCAGCAGAGCACTGCCAGACTCAGAGGACACGGGAGGAGACGCTGCAGGTCTGTGTGACCCTCCGCGGGCCTCTAGTGCCATCCCTCGACCTGGGCAATTGGGGCACTTTTCATCTCCGCCCCTTCACGCCAGAACCGCTGCGCTGCTACCGGTGCCAACGCTTCGGGCATCATCGTGCCACCTGCAACTGCCCCGTCATCTGCGGTATGTGCAGTGGAACGCACAACACAGACAAATGCCTGAAACGGTTCAAGGTGAAGGAACCGGTCACTGCCAAGTGCCCCAACTGCTCAAGGAAACATCACGCCTGGCACCGCAATTGCCCTGCGAGACTTCGCCGTGTGGAGCAGGGACAGGAGAGACAGGTTGCATTCGTGCAAGAGCAACTGGCCGCCAGTGCAACTCCAGCTCCCCCCAGCACTTTCATATGGGGACAACAACGCTGCCCTCTTGCTCCGCGCCCACCAGCCTTCCGCAATCAAGACTTTCCTCCCTTGCCCTCAGCTCTCACGGTGAGCCAGACCACTGCAGAGATTCACTGCCCGCCGCAGTCCAGCCTCCCATCGCCACCCAGGCCGACGCTCAGTCCGCCACCTACGACTTTGCCACCAAAACCCAGCTCAGTGTCCAGCCCACCCACTGCCCCTGTTTAACCTGTCATAACATTCACACAGGAGGACATAAGAGATCTGGGATCCCAAATCGCCGTGGCTGTTGCCAAAGTAGTGTCCATAAAGCTGGGGATCACCATAAAGGCGGCTGCGATCAGCTCTACTGCAGATCGCATAATAGACGAGGCGATCTCCATGAAGCTGGAAGGCCTCGGTGCCAAGCCTGCCCTTCGCCACCATGCTCACTCTTCAAGGGGGAAACGGGCTTCCCCACGCAAGCCAGCCCGCTCCTTCAAGCGGTCCAAGCCCCGCAGTTCAGCAGCTCTATCTGCAGCCCCTCACCGGACCCAACCTTGCCCCCTTCAAAGAGACAAGTCTCCACCCTCGGTGGAGACAATTATGGACATAGCCTCAACTCAGACGTCGGAGGCGGGTCGTCTCTGTCTCTCCCCAGATGGCAGGACTCCTCCTCCCTTAGACTCCTCCAGTGGAACTGTTTAGGAGCACGGCACAAGCTCCCACTCTTGCAAGAGGCGGCCGAGAAGGACCACCCGCATGTCATCCTACTGCAGAAGACCCTGCTCCCAGACGGTTCCACATTTCGTCTCCCGGGTTACACCACCCATCTCCTCCTGTACGTTCGTGGTGTCACACGGGGATGTGCTGTTCTGGTTCAGGACCACATCGCGTGCACGGATTGTGAACCCCCTCCTTTCTGTGGACCTGATGTGGAGGTTCAAGGTGTGGTTCTCCATCTGGCTACGTCGCCCCTTACGGTATATAATGTCTACCGGAGCCAGAGGGGCACCCTGGAGTTGGAAGATCTGTTCTCCCAGGCTGCCAGGGGAGCCGTATACATAGGGGGCGACTTTAACGCCCACCACGCCTTTCTATCTTCGCCTCTTCAGTCCAGTGAAGCAGGACGGCACATCTCTTTGGTTCTGGAGGAGATGGGTGGTGTCTCCCTATTAAATGATGTGGCAGAACCCACCCATATTGGGGGAGGTTGCCTCGATCTCTCCCTTGTGTCAGCACCACTTGCGGCCTTGGGGTCATGGTCACTCCACCCCCACCTTGCGAGTGATCACTTTGCCCTTATGGTTGATCTACTTCTCGCTCCCCTCCCGCCACCCCCACCTCCACCACCACGGTGGGACCTACACCGGGCGGACTGGACGGCCTTTGCCCGTGCTCTCACAACGGCCTTTGAGACGTCCCCTCCTGCCTCAGACCTCGAGAGCAGAGCAGATCAGGTAGCAAGTACTTTTGCACAAGCTGCCTCTCTTGCTATCCCGTTGCGGCAGCGCTCGACGAGGTGCTACCGAGACGGCTGGTTCTACTGCAACAGGGTCAAGGAACTGAACCGGAGGCTCAATGCAGCGTGCAAGCAGTACCGACGGCGCCGTACATCTCCGCACCGCCGGTACCTGGTTGCTGTTACACGGCATGTGACTTCCGAGAAGCGCCGCCTTAGGGAGGAGGCGTGGATCAGATGGTGTCGTACCCTAGACTCTCACTCCACTCTCCGCAAGATGTGGAGGAGAATCAGGTCCATCTCTGATCCACGCCCTCCTCCCCCTCCCTCCCATCCTGACCTTGCCGCTGAGGCCGGCCGTCTTGTTTAGCACTTCGCCGACTGCTCTGCGTCTTCCAATTTCCCGCAGTCTGCCAGAGCCCTGCAGGCGCAGCTGTCCCCCTCTCGTGTTGTAGCTATCCAGGCAGCGTGTAATAGGCCTGACCCTGCTGACTGTCCAATTACCAGTGGGGAGCGTCAGAAAGCTCTGCAATGCAGGGAGGACACTGCGCCAGAGCTTGACGGGCTCACATACTCTGTTCTATCACACGCTGGAGATTGTGGTAGCAAGCGACTGCTTGATCTGCTTAACCTCTCGTGGTCTGAGGGGCGTCTGCCAAGGTCGTGGAAGGCGGCTGTCATTCACCCGATTCCGAAGCCTCGTGATCCCGCTGCCATGCGCCCCATCTCCCTTCTCAGCTGTGTTGCCAAGACAGCTGAGAGGGTTGTGCAGGCTCGTCTTGCTTGGTGGCTGGGACCACTGCACCCAAGGATTTACGCTTACCATCCTGGCAGGAGTACCACTCATTGCCTCGCATCACTCCTTGGGGAGCTGAGGGGAGGAAAGGGAATGGCTGTCTTCCTCAACCTCGAAAAGGCATTTGAACTGGCAAACCCCACTGTTATACTTGCGGCTCTTGCAGCAAGGGGTGTAGGAGGCATGCTCCTATCTTGGATCAAGGATTTTTTCCATGATCGATCTGCGGGGGTCCGTTTTCAGGGGCATCTCTCAGCTTTTCGTCTCCATCCCAATGGCACCCCCCAGGGAAGCATCTTAAGCCCTCTCCTTTTTAACATCTTAATGGAGGGGGTTTTAACCGTCGATTATGGGCCAGGCATCTCTCTCCTCTGCTATGCAGATGATTTGGCCCTGGTCTTCACGCGCTGAGATTGCTTCTCCCAGGCGTACTCTGCCCTGTCTCGACTCCGTGCCAAATGCAACGAGCTTGGATTGAAAATCAGTCTGGAAGAAACAAAGTGTCTGCCATTCGGCCTCTGTCCCCCAGACTTTCCACTGCTTCTCGGGGGTCACCAGCTTACTCTTGTCACTACACACCAGTATCTGGGGGTCTGGTTTGACCAGGGCCTAACCTTTGCAAGCCACGTCAGATACCTGCGGGAACGTGCTTCCACCCGCCTCGCTGCTCTCCGGTACCTTTCAAAAAGGAGCTTGGGGGCATCGTTTTCTGTCCTCCGCACATTTTACATTCACTCCACACGATCCCTGGTGGACTACGGAGCAATCTGTATGACTGGTCTCTCCCCACCTATCTCCAAGTCTTTGGAAGTTCTACAGAACAATGCTCTACGTATCATGCTCGGAGCTCCACCTTGGACCCGTCTAGTGAATTTGTGTTTGGAGAGTGGGCTGCCACCACTGACGCACCGCATTGCGCTAACAATCACACTCCAGCTGGTGCAGCGCTGGCCTGATCTACCTGTCTCAACCATGCTCAAATGACTTTTGGGCCGTCCACCTGAGGCGCTTCCTCAACGTGACTGGGCCCGAACCACAGCTGCCACCATTCACAATTTGGGAGCTGCTCCAAGCTTGTGCCAAGACCCTGATTCTCCTTTCCCTGGCTTTGAAGATCCACCACCTTGGACTCCACTCCCTTTCCATATCCTCAGTCCATCAGAGGCCAAACCTCGCTCTTCTATTCCTGCCATGATTCGTCAGGATGGTCTTAGTCGGGTGGCTGCTTTAGACTCCCTGGGTTCGGCCACCTACTTTACTGACGGCTCTGTTTCTCCTGATGGCTCTGCTGGATCTGCTTTTGTCGTGGGGAATTTGGTTAATCATGGCGCCTCTCCCCAGGAGTGTCTGCCTTCCAGGCAGAGCTTGCAGCCATTTTGGGTGCATTGTGCCATGCTCATCACCACCATTATAGATGTATCATTATCCATACGGACTGTCTTTCCTCCCTTCAACGGCTACGCTCTTTCTCCCTCCATGATAATGTGTTCCTCCTAACAGCAATTTACACGGTTTCTACTCTTCTTGTCCAAAGGGAAGCCACTATCATACTTCACTGGCTCCCAGGTCATGTCGGGATTACTGGCAATGAAAGAGCTGATGACGCGGCACGCGCTGCCTGCTCTCATCCAGAGATAACATTCCCCCTCTGCCCCAGCCCCTCATACATTCTTGGAGCTCTAAAGGCAACCATAGGCAGGCTGTCCCGGAAGGAACACCAACTCTGCATCTCGGGGGGCTCTAGCTCCGCAGACTGGTATGCCACTGCTACATCATACTCTCCCCTCCTGCCTCCTAAGGGCCTGCCTAATTATTTAGTAGTGAGAATACGGAGATTGCGCCTGGGGTTCCCCTGCTTCAAACAGATCACTGGTACGGAGCCTGATCCGTGTCCTCATTGCTTGGCCAGGTCCGATGTGCCTCTCGTACATTACCTCCTTCACTGCCCCGCTACATCTCTGCTAAGGTCTTGCCCCGATGGTGGCCATGCCCAATCGGGCGATGAATTTAGGGACGCTGCTGGCATTGTTGCCAGGGCACCTTTTAATGTTTTACTTAACATGGTTAGGGACTACCCTCCACCACGTTAATTTCGGAATGAGCACTATATGTGCAACTGTGACGGGCTCTTTGCCCGTGTCCCAGTTCAACTGGGACGAAAAAAAAAAAAAAAAAAAAACTAGAAAAGCGACCCGCCTCCACTCAGTGATACATATGCTGGTAAACGAGTGAGAGGATTTTGAAATACAGAGTGAGGAATGCATTTAGAAACGTGCTTTGCTGGAGTGCTGTTATCTTTGAATGTGCGTGTGTGTGTGTGTGTGTGTGTGTGTGTGTGTGTGTGTGTGTGTGTGTGTGTGTGTGTGTGTGTGTGTGTGTGTTTGCGAGAGATTCTATATAAGTCATCGCAAGAATACAACAACGTGCGCACATGTGAGAAGCCACGTCAGAGCATACTACTACCCAATTTGATATCGGGATCGAACTCAGGCCTAGGTGACTGATGAGCAAAAACGCTACCCACCCGACCACAAGAGGGTCCACTTACGACTGAGTGAGAGTGGCAATAACGGCAACTATGATAATGATGTGGCACGCGTCTCGTATATAAGCAGGGGTCATGTCAGCTGGCGATTTAGTGTTGTGTCACAATCCGGAGAGCCTGCATGCTCGACGCGCTGGTAGGCCTGAGCCGTAAATCCTGCTTGATGGGGCCAAGGGGTAAGGCAAAATGTTTTATTGGCTGTTTTTATTTCTTCCGAGTTGAGTGTTCGGGGGAATGGGGGAGAGGGAGTGTTGTGTGTTTGGTGTGTGTGAGGGGTAGTATATGCGTGTGTGTAAAGGGATGGGATGTGGGTGTGGGGCGGAGCTGTGTTTGTGTGTGGAGGAGAGGGATAGTTTATGTGTGTGTATAGATGGAGGGTAACTGTAGGGGGGGGGGGGGATGATGCTTCCGTGTGTGTATACAAGCTTGCTTATATATGAAGGCTGAATTTACGATTTTTTTTTTTTTTTCAAGAGTAGGAATGTCACAAGCCCCCTGTACTGTACCGGAATGTTTGGTTGTGTATACATCACACACTAACAAGGTGGATGTATTAAAGGTGTGAGTAAGATACAGTGGCCGATATATATGTGTGTGTGTGTGTGTGTGTGTGTGTGTGTGTGTGTGTGTGTGTGTGTGTACATCCGGTGCTACTGAACACCTCTTAAACCCTCAAATCTAGAGACCCCAGACAACCAATAAATCTCTCCACTACTCATTTGAGGTCCTGACGATTTACTGTATATGCATAATACATTTCAGTAATCCATTTCTAAGATGCTAATATCATATCAACGATTACTGTATTATCATCTCACAAGAGCAAATTGAACTGTATCACTAAGAGATTGCCTGTCACCGGAAAGGAAGCGGGGCTGGGAAGAACCACCATTTCGTCAACTTATGAAATTTTGTGACTTCATTCTTAACAAATTATTTTACTTGTCTAATCTCATTATTCTGCTGTGTGCTTTTAATATCCCTTTAATATCAACATACTAGATAAAATAAGGTGCCATATGCAGATATAACGTGGCAAAGATGTGCCACAGAGGTTCATTTTCATAGGAGGAACAAGGAAAGACAAATGCATCAGAATTTTTCTTCTTGTCTCTGTCCCTTCCTGGATAAAACAAATCATAATTAAGACTCGGCCACGGATCATAAGCTTGTCTAGTAAATCCTGGTCTTTCGTCCGTGCTCATAAAGAGTCTCAACCAACTTTCATGATGAACAGGTCTTCATTGCATTTAAACCTTTAGCTCTGATTTTCTTTTTTTTTTTTTTTTTTCTTAATCATAATCTTGCCACCTACAGACAGTTATGTTTAGCTTAATGAAGAATTTTCTGTCTGGATGGAATAGACAAAGTCCATTAACTCCTTTCACAGATGGACTCTCTAAAAGTTCAAAAACTTGTGTGAACGTAAAATAACTTGAAAAACGCCATCGGAATCAAAGTGTTAAAAATCATAACCAATCCATTTTGTTTCGTCGCATTTTTCACCTTATCATTCACAATGTTCTGCGCGTGATAATTATAGGAGTGAAGATTATACATTTTAATATCTTCATGCCCAGGCCTTCATTCATACCTTATTCATGCTACTGTCTTTTAGTTATGCTACGGGAATCCTTTCACAGAGAAGAGGATAGGAACAACCTCCCTCCAACTCCTCTATTAAGAAAGATGCCTCCAAACCTGAATAAAACAGTATGGTGGTAGAAGAGCGAGCAAAAGAGAGAGAGAGAGAGAGAGAGAGAGAGAGAGAGAGAGAGAGAGAGATTCTCGGTCTGATGGGGTTAAGCACAAATCAGATTTAACCCTCTCACGTCGCCTGGTGCTCTTTGGTATTTTATTCAAGCTAACACCAGACGATTTTGTTCAACTGAGACAAAAACTCTAGCAGTCAGAGGCCAAAAAAAACAAAAAACAGACCACAGCGAATACCATTAACCTTTTCTGTAATACCCGTACACCTGGAATTATATTTAAAGTAACACCAGACGAGTTTTGTTCAGTCGAAAGAAATCCTACAAGACATAGACCCATCTTCTCATCGGCTAAGGAAGTTCCCTAACACCTTTGCCTAAGCGACTTATATTCTTATTACACTTTACTGTCCTTCTCCATGTCACATTAATATTTCTATCATCGCTATACTCTGCACAGAAAACACACAAAAGGCTATTAATTAGCCATACCCAAAAATAAATCAAATATCGCCATGCTCTCCATAAATAACGGACAAAAGGAAATTAACCTGCCATAACCAAAAATAAATCGCTATGGAAGAGGTGCTAAGGTGTCTCATGCGATGAGCATCCGGGCCAAAATAGTAAGCACTTTCATGAATCCCGGGGCCCAGCAGTGGCAGTCCGAGGAAGGAATAAAAATCTCAGCCGTCACTTATTTTTCGCAGGGTTATCGCCTGTCCATCACCCCTTAGCGAGGACAGCATTAGGCCTTAATTTATACTAATTGCCTTCACTGACCTCGACTTTATGGCCGGGGCTTATGAGGGTGGAGGGTTAGGGATGCTAGGATGGACGTGGCATTTATACATACATATAAATTTAAGGATCTCTTGAAGGACTGCTGTGAAATAAAAATGGGGGAAATGGAGTTCCCCCGAGCTAAGCCCTGTATTGGACTATATAGCCCCGCTAGGGTTACAGGAGCGAGCTACCACTCCCGGCACGGCAGCCCGGGCGAGGCTCGAACTCGCAATCCCCCGATTACGAGTCCAGCGCGCTACCACTGTGCTACCGCGCCCCCCCAGGACTGCTGTGAGAGGGAGAGGAGGGGGGGGGGAAGGGGAAGCGAGGGGAAGGGGAAGGGAGGGAGCGAAAAACGAGATAAAGATAAGGGAGAGGAACAGAGGCGAAAAAGGAAAGGGGAGGAAATAGGAGGGGGGGGGGGTTAACGCCAGGATGAACGTGACAAATCTAAATTTTGGGATCTTTTGAAGGTTTGACTGTGACAGGTAGTGGAGGGGGAGGGAGATAGGAGGGGAGGGGAGGGAAGGACAGAGAAAGTCTCATTACTGATATGTTAAATGAGATGCTGGAATTTAGGGAAAGATGGATGGCTAGATAGATGGACAGATAAAGACAGATAAATATGCTGGATGGGACACTAGGATTTAGCATTTGGTAGGAGACAGGTAGATAGATACAGATAAATAGAGATAGCTAGAAAGTGACAGCAGTTAGATAGATAGATAGATAGCCCTGACTTACGGATACTTACTAATGAGTCAAGAGATATAACGGTAGACAGACAGACAGATGTGCTGGCAGTCAGACAGAGAGATGGATCAATATACAGACAAGTGTTCAGAAAAGCAGAGACTGACAGATTTATAAACAGAAGACAAGACAGGATAGGTAATAAGTTATGTATATAGATCTAATGGTTCCCAGACAGGCAAATAGGCTGACATGGCTATATATAGATATATACCTGGATAAAAAAGACAGATAAACAGATAGAAAAATAGTTACTGATAAACAAACGGGCTGATGGACACAAGGATACATACAGAGTCATGCATATAAAACGATATAAACAGAAAGATACACTGATAAGACAGATGGATAGACAGAGACAGGAAGGTAGGTAGATATGTAGGTAGGAAGGCAGGAATATAAGTAGGTAAGTATGCAGGTAGGTAGTTATGCTGATCCTCTTACTAGTTAATATATGTAAACAGATAAAGACAGACAGGCAGACAAATGGATGGACAAACTGGCGATGCACAGACAGGTGAATGGACAGTCCTGCAGATGAAATTATTCATATGCAGACAGCCAAAGAGAGAAGACAGCCAGAGTAAGACAAACGGACTTCAGCCAATAATCTCTCCATCTCGTACACAATCTGACTCTTTATCCTAACTTTAACCCCCTAGACGACAGGTACCGACTTAGATGCTGTATTCTGCCTTCAAGTGAGTGAAGCAGCTGTCATCTGCAAGGCTAAATGAAATAAGTTGCAACCCTGAAAAAGTAGTGTATTTCAGCTGGAGAAAACTGTCTGGGTGAAAAAAAAAAAAAAAAAAGGTTAATTGAAGTGGATGTTATTAAAATCATTCACACTCCCAGGTATGAAGAAGGCATTATGTGATATTTTGAGAATGCCAGCTGCCTCATTCAACAATCAACCAAACGCCCCCGGAGCCGTCCACCAGCCACCCATAAGGAGAGAAAAGCAAAACCCTGGACACTGAAAACAAGAAAACCTGTTCTATGAGTGTCGCAAGTACGGTAGGTCTGTGTGTGTGTGTGTGTGTGTGTGTGTGTGTGTGTGTGTGTGTGTGTGTGGGTGTGTGTGTGAAGCCCCTGGAAGACGCCCCTCCTCATCGATAATGCGTGACGTTTGAATTCCTCGGTGGTGACTCCTGGTAATCTTGCTTTATTGGCCATTGTCTTCAGGGGCACGGCAGGGGTGGGGGGTCGTGGCAGGGGTGGGGGTCGTGGCAGGGGTGGGGGTCGTGGTAGGGATGGCTTGAGACGACCCTGGCAACCCCTGAATGCTTGGAAGGTGACTCGGGGTGACAGGGAGTTAAGGATGGCTTGGGAGGTTGAGAGATTAGTGGTGAGATACGGGGAG
Source organism: Coenobita brevimanus (assembly GCF_032717465.1). Lineage (NCBI taxonomy): Eukaryota > Metazoa > Arthropoda > Malacostraca > Decapoda > Coenobitidae > Coenobita > Coenobita brevimanus. Next base: position 20,953,993 of record NC_136977.1, read on the forward strand.
GTTAAGGATGGGAAGTGAAGAGAGAGTTGAGCAGAAATGAGAGGTGGTGGTGAGGAGATGGAGGTGGAAGGAGGTGAGGGAGGTGAAAGGAGGTGAGGGTGGAGGAAAGAAGTGAAGGTGGAAGGAGGTGAAAGGTGAGGGAAGTGGAAGGAGGTGAGGGAGGTGAAAGGTGAGGTAGGTGGAAGAAGTGAGAGAGGTGGATGGAGGTGGTGGATGTGGAAGGTGTGGGAGGTGGAAGGAAGGTGAGGGAGGTGGAAGAAAGTGAGGGATGTGGAAGGAGGTGTGGGAGGTGGAAGGAAGGTGAGGGAGGTGGAAAGAGGTGGAAGGGGGCGAGGAAATGTAAAAATACGTCATCGTAGTGAAGGGGTAAATACTGGGAGGCGATGCTACTTGCGAAATAATAATAATAATAATAATAATAATAATAATAATAATAATAATGATAAACATGCTCATCACTTACCTGCTCTTCGGCTCTCAAGGTGATGCCAAAGGGACAAGAAGGAGCCACTCTGCCTGAAATAATGAAGAAGAAATATAAACAACAGAACCAAAACAGCGTATGAAAAGGACGAGAAAATATGGTAGGGACGAAGGAATATTTTTGAACTGTCTTCTACTTATCAAAATTTCCTTATTCCTGAACGACTTCTCATTGGAATTCGCTTCACCAAATTAGTCCTCCCCCCCCCCCCAAGGAGACTTCGACCCCAAAGAGTTCAAATCAAACTGTTAGAGATTTTCCACTTTTCCGTGAATGGAGCACTCTTGTAGTCTGGTATATGGCTTGTTTTTCTATATTTAATTTCTTTTTCCTCCTTATGTTCATCTAAAAAAAAAAAAAGGAACCTTTTATATAACGTCTTGAATCCAAGCGGTGACCATTTTAGTTTACCTTTTTGACGCCATATCTAAAAACCTCTTGAATCCTCTTTATCGTAAAAAAAAAAAAGTTAAAAATACTTTCCCTGAAAACTGCTCTCAGGCTCCAAAAACGATGCGTGAAACTAAGCACATCCCAAGACCACTCTGTCGGAACGCGTTATCACGGAACATTTTTCACGAATGTAGGAAAAAATGGTCACGAACACAGGGGAAAAAAGGGAGACGGAGGTGAGGGGTCATTTAGTAAAGAACTAGCAAAATCACTGAGCATATTAAAGCAGTATCTTCACTGTCAGCATTCAGATCTGCTCCGTAATGCATGCGTCACACAAGAGGTAACGGTGGACCACTCTATCGGACAGCGTGTCATGGATTTCAAGGCTCTCGAACAAGAGGTGAAGTGAAGCGAATTGAAATGACAACGTGTGCTCACTATCTGCAGGCCAGCCTTAGTGTTTGCGTGAAAGCATAAACAAATACGCTCGCCCAAATATAGCAGAGGTGTAAACAGCTTGGGTAAACGCGCCAGTCATGGATATTTTCACTTGCGTGTCTCGGGCGTGTTTTAGAACAGCCTAGTGGTGCCGATATCGGATATACAGTATTAACCTTTCAACGTCGGGCATACAGACTCGAAGAGTTGTCTGTGTTTTCCCATTAGGTTTCCATCAAATAACTGACTAAATAATTAATCAAACTCCTGTATTAATATTTTAGTAAAAATATAACTTTAATAAACGCTACAGAATACTTTTAAGGATCTTTTTCACTAGGCTTTCTGTTGATAACTTCTACGTTTGTGCTTTCTATTTCCCATCTTGATTATGTTATCTACCGCACTGAAATGGCGGAAAACTTACCTCAGATAAAATAATGGTGATAGTGATGGTGTAATGATAGTGATGATGTTGCGATGATGACGATGACTGACGAAGCTGATGACGATGATGTTGACACTGATAATGGCGACAATGATTACGGCGGCGACAACGGTGAAGCTGGCGATGTAGAGTTTCGTGCCAGGGAGCAGTAACATTCCCTCCCAGTAACATGAAAAGAGCACAGTTACTCACGCAACAATGGAAGCAAGCCAGACCAACATACATAAAAGACCATCATCAATTTTTCACACTACTCATAAACACTTTCTTCCGTGTTTCGCTATATCTGATGGGCAAAATTAGCACCATCATTTTCTTCCATTAATCTGTACAAAATCATAGTAAAGATTTCTATATACAACCTGCACTAGAAAGAAAAAAGAAAAAAAGAAACGTGATGTACTGTTTTGCGTATTCTCGTCTCTTAATTTCACGTGGAGAGAGAGAGAGAGAGAGAGAGAGAGAGAGAGAGAGAGAGAGAGAGAGAGAGAAATTGCGTTAAATCCTTCCATAAAAGTGATCCAGGAGTGTAATTCAGGTGTTAATTAGATGTAGTAATTACAGAGATTATAATTATTATGGGCCTTAGACATAGTAAATCACCCTGCATAACTTTAATTACATACTTGGCGGTTCTTGGAAAATATTCGCGAAAATGCAGCGCTATATATCACGACAAATTTAATGGGTTTCCTGCTGGAGGTTGAGGGATGGGAGTAAAAAAAGAGAAAAAGAAAAGAAAGTTCTATATCTTCTCCACCGCCATCCCCGCGGGAGAGAAAGTGTTCAGGTGCCGCGTCTCTCTCTCTCTCTCTCTCTCTCTCTCTCTCTCCTAGCGTGTTTATACGATACTGTGAATTGTTGTGCTGTGAGGTGGAAAATTCTAGGCACTAACAGAGAGAGAGAGAGAGAGAGCGAGAGAGAGAGAGAGAAGAAATCAAACAGCTGGCCCTTATGCAGCTGTCAAAAGTCTTCACAGGAGTCCGACAATAAAAAAAAAAAAAAAAGAGAAAAAAGCTATCTCACAAAACAACACCAAAGCCTTGAAAGATCCGACGATGTGTGCCTTATTAAATTAGACAGATACTTTTTACGGCATTATTAAAGGTATTATTGCTTTATTTGGAGAGAGAGAGAGAGAGAGAGAGAGAGAGAGAGAGAGAGAGAGAGAGAGAGAGAGAGAGAGAGAGAAATTCTTGAAAGGCCGGATGATGCGCGTCTTGTTACCTGCGACAACACCTTTTTCGGCCACAATTAAGAGTATTATGGCTGTATTTGGACTCTGGCTTTTCTTGGGACTTCAGAGAGGCTGCTGATGAACGTCTAAAATCCTGACATGGTGACATCTTTATTGACTTTAAGCCCTTCAGCCCGAGGTCGTGACACTCGCAGAGGTGAAGAGTGCTGTGAAGCGGCTGAAAAATGGGAAAGCAGGTGGGGTTGATGAGGTGTATGCAGAGATGCTTAAATGTAGTGGAAAGAGTGGAATGAAATGCTTGTTGGAGATATGTAAGAAGGCATGGATGAGTAAAACTGTGCCTGCAGAGTGGAAAAAGGCTGTGATTGTACCCCTGTACAAAAATAAAGGTGAGTGAAGTGAGTGTAAGAATTATCGTGGCATAAGTTTATTGAGTGTGGTAGGGAAGGTATATGGAAGAATTATTATAGAAAAAGTAAGAGAGATAGAAGTCCTAGTGAGTGATGAACAGGGTGGTTTTAGGAGTGGCAGAGGATGTGTGGATCAAAGAGACAAATAGCAGAGAAGGCTTGTGAGAAGGACCATAAGGTGTTTATGGCATTCATGGATCTAGAAGAAGCACACGAAAAGGTAGACAGAGAAGGCTTGTGGAAAGTTTTGCGAATGTACAGTGTAGACAGTAAGCTGCTAGGTACTGTCAAGAGTTTTTATGACGGTAGCAAAGCATGTGTAAGGGTTAGTGGGCATCTAAGTGAATGGTTCACGATCGGTGTGGGCGTGCGACAAGGTTGTGTGATGTCCCCATGGTTTTTCAGTATATATACATGGATGGGGTGATGAGAGAAATAAAAACACGAGTAATGGAGAGAGGGGTGGCGCTGGTAATGAATGGTGATGGATGGAATATCTCAAATTTGTTGTATGCTGGTGATGCAGTACTGCTTGCAGATACCGGACCAGAACTTGGTAGGCTAGTACAGTACAGAGTTTTGCTGATGTCTGTGAGCGTCGTACCTTGAAAGTAAATGTAGAAAAGAGTAAAGTGATGGTTATTGAGAAAGAAGGTGACTCCCAGTGTGATGTAACAGTGAATGGAGAGAGACTGGAATTGGTGAGAGAGTTCAAATACCTGGGTATAGTGATAGAAAAGAGAGGAAAATGTGCAATAGAAGTTGAAAGCAGAGTGACATAAGGAAGAAAAGTAGCTGGTGCAATGAAGGCCTTGATAAGAAACAGAGAATTGAGTGTTGCAACTGCACGAGGCGTACAAGAGGGGGTGTTAGTGCCAACTTTAACATATGGATGTGAGACTATGGTGTGGCATGAAAATGAAGAATCAAGAGTGGGAGCAGTGGAGATAGGACTGCTGAGGAATGTATGTGGAGTACAGAGGGTGGATAGGATACGAAATAATGTGATTCGTGAAAGGTGTGGAGTGAGGAAGTCGGTGGACACCAGAATCGAAGAGAGTGTACTAAGATGATATAGTCATGTGAACAGAATGGATAACAATAGAGTGGTGAAAAAGGTATATCTGAGCGAATTTCAAGGAGGGAGGAGGCCAAGGAGAAAGTGAAAAGATATGATGGATGAGTGTGTGGGGAAGAGAGGTTTGGAAGTCGGTGAGGTTAGGGAACTGACAGGAGATCGAGCTGGCTGGATAAATGTTGTGAAGAGAAGTGCATGATCACTGATTTTGGCACCCCTTTTTAATGTGGCAGTGTCCGGACTGACTCAATCGGATACGTTTATGTGCAGCTACAAAACGTGGTGAATGTTTTTTGGCGTATCCGATAGAGCCAGGATTCCGGGGGCTTGAATGATGAGTGAATGGAAGCGTTGCCCATTGGACTGGGCAAATTTGGGTTGTCTAGACATTGCTACTCTTCACCCTGCCCTTGGGTGGGAAAGGAGGTCCGGATGGTGATGATGTTATTTTCTCACGAACTTGTTGTGGCTGGGAAATATAAATCGATGTGGAGGGGTTAATAATTGCCTTCATCAAGATCTTAACAGCTAGAGGTTTTTTCTTACTTAAAAAAAAAAATATATATGTGGAATGATGAAGACAAGGAAAAGCGTAGTTGGATTGAAGGGGAATGTAGTAGTAGTAGTAGTAGTAGCAGTAGCAGTAGTAGTAGCAGTAGTGGTGGTGGTAGTAGTAGTAGTAGTAGTAGTAGCAGCAGTAGTAGTAGTGGTGGTAGTAGTAGTAGTAGTAGTGGTGGTAGTAGTAGTAGTAGTAGTGGTGGTAGTAGTAGTAGTAGTAGCAGTAGCAGTAGCAGTAGTAATACTACTATTACTACTATTGCTACTACTACTACTACTACTACTACCCCTACTATTATTATTATTATTATTATTATTATTATTATTATTATTATTATTATCATTATAATTACTATTACCATATTTTATGCATACCAACTTCACCGCGGGCTAGAGAGGGTCAAACACACGAAGCCATGACACAGCTCATGATGAGCGCCTTATAACCTGCCGTGGCGACGTTTTATTGACATTAGTAAGGGTGTTGTTCCTTTATTACCAAAACAGGATCTGCGGGATTGAAATTAAAAAAAAATAATGACGTTTCTTCGAGTTACCACAGTATGAGCTCAACGCTGATGATCTGCTACTTATTTTCTGCAATAGTGACATTTTTTTTTTATTGGTGCCTTTAAAGGAATCAGTACTTAAACACCAAACAATCAGGATCCACAAGCTAGAAAGCAAATAATAAAAAAAATATAATACGGATACTACTATTATTACTACTACTACTACTACTAATGATGATGATGATGATAATGATGATGATGATTAATAATAACAACAATACTAACAAAAACCAAACAAATATACAGGATCCACCAGGTAAATACAACAAATACGATGTAGCCTCAAAGCATAATAATTACTCTTGCTGCACATGATAGTGACATTTTACTGAGGTTATTAATGGCTTTATTGCTTTACTAGGAATCCAACAGGCTCCGAGGGCTAGGGCGAATCAGACACAAGATTCTTAAGATCAACAGAGGCATATCTAAAGGCTGATCACCTGGCTCTAGTTACCTGTGATGGTGATGTTTTTAAGGTAATTCCACAGATAATGATACCGTGTTATAATCTGTAAAGGTCCTACTGACAAGAAAAATAAAACAAACTTCTTCAGTTAAGTTTTAAAAAGCGTGATGTAAAGGCCTATGATGTGGGTCTTAGTGAATCTTTTTATTGATAATGTTATTGGAATTACTGTTTTTAAGAGGAACCCAACTAACTCTGAAGTTTAGAAAAAAGCAAAAAAAAAAAAAAAAAAAAATTTATAAACTCAGTGTGGTCTTAAACTTTGTGTGTGTGTGTGTGTGTGTGTGTGTGTGTGTGTGTGTGTGTGTGTGTGTGTGTGTGTGTGCGTGAGTGAGTGCGTGAGTGTGTGTGTGTGTGTGTGTGTGTGTGTGTGTGTGTGTGTGTGTGTGTGTGTGTGTGTGTGTGTGTGTGTGTGTGTGTGTGTGTGTTACTACTTGTGCAAGGAACATTTTTACTGACATTATTAAAGGAATTATTACTCTCCTCGAAACCTCACGATCTCCGCATATTAAAGAAAAATAATAATAATGTTCTTCGGCTAAACACTGTGGTCTAAATCTTGATGATGTGAGTCTTACAACCTGCAGCTGTGAAGGTCTTGTGGCATTGTTAGGTATTCCTACTTATATTTCTGCTGATATTTCCACTGATATTTCCACTGCTACTCCTACTTATATTTCTACTGATACTCCTACTCATATTTCTACTGATTGTCCTACTTATATTTCTACTGATAGTCCTATTTATATTTCTACTGATATTGCTATGCTCTTGCTAATGCACTAGACTCTGTGTATTGAAGCAGACATGATCCTTCAGATAGGGTTAAACTCAATACTGTCAAGTTTAATAATATGCGTCTTATAACCCGCAACATACATTTTTAGCGGTATTATTTAAGGCACTACTTCTTTATTAGGAATCCAACAAACTCCAATAGAAAGAAACATAAATAAATTCCTTCAGTAAGACGCAGCGTGATATCAGGCCCGACGATGTGTGTTTTTATCAAGCGACAGTGAAGCTCCTCTGACATTGTAAAAAATATTGCTACTCATATTTCCTCTATTTTATGAATCAAATAGGCTGTGTGGATTAAAAAGATACAAATATAAGTTCCTTCAGATAGGCCAATAACAGTGGGATCTTGAGCCCTAGGAGACAGAACCATTTTTACTGTTATTATTAAAGGCATTATTATTTTACGTGGAATCCAGCAACCTCTGTAGATTAAAAAAAGGCAAAAAAACTCCTTCAGGTAATCTCAGCATGATCTCCAGCCTGATGATGTGTCTTACTCCCGGCGACAACGAGGCTCCTGTGGCAGTGTTGACCCCTGGACCTTGGCTGACGGCTCATATATTTTACTCCCACTAACGCCAAACGATTACACTCGCCGCTGAAAAAGCTCCCGAGGTCGAAAGGTTAAAGAATATCCAACGGTATGTCTCCTCTCTGACGAATCTAACAAGCTCCGAGGGTTAGGAAGAGGAAATTCAAAGATCCTCTAGGTTAATAAAGATCTGTCTCAAATCTGGTAACGAGCATCATGATTCCTTCTCGCCGATGACGTATTTTGTATTTCATTCTTGCTATAATCGAACAGTTTAAACCCTCAACATATAAACAGTATTCCGAAATTGAATAAAAATCGTTTCGAGATACCCGAAATAACCCCAGTACAACTATCCTCATATTGAACAAGGCAACTACGACAATGATGGTCTTGTGGCATTTTTAAATTTATGTCTAATAATATTTACTAACGATACAGCTACTATACTTTTTCTGCAGGGTCCGTGAATGAGAAAGAAATAAGCAATCATGAGACCCTCCAGGTAAACAGTGCGGCGTCTCTTACCTGATGACGAGCGTCTTACCTGCGACAGTGATGGTCTTGTGACATTGTTAAAGATATGTCTAGTGATACTGCTAATGGTTCTCTACTCTGTTAACAATTCAACAAGGTCCGTGCATTAGAAAGTACCCAGCACAAAGTCCTCCAAGTAAATACAATGTGGTCTCAAGAGTAGTGCTGTGATTCTCTCTACCTCTGACAGTGACGTTGCGGTGACATTGGAAAAAAAAAAACTCTAACGCTGTGTGTGGTGGCATTGCAAAGAAAACAAAATCTAACGTTGAAATTTACTCTCTTAAAAATCAAACAGTTTCCTTGGGATGAAGAAAAGAAGCAGAAACAGATCTTCCTCTTAAAAAAGAAAGGGGGGTAGAGCCTGATAAACATCATTTCAATATCTTCGACATTACCGATATTTATTCACTATGCGACATCGATATGCTAAGTTATGTTCCTAGTCCTAATGAAATGCGTCTTATTATTTACAAGAGCGACTTTGTTTTACAATATTAAAGATATTATGGCCTTACTAGGAACCCAACAGAGGCCACGGATTAGAGAAAGGACAAGACAAGGTTCTGTCGGTAAATACAGTGTGGTCTCATGCCCGTAAGGCTCCCCCCACCTGCGTGCCGTGCCTGGGGACCTCTCTACGTGTCCGGCCTCACCACCACCATGTTACCTGAAGTGAAGGGGGTGCTGTAGGTGAGGGTGGAAGGAGCGTGCGGTATGGGGGGAGGAAGGATATATGAGGATTTGCTATATGGAGGTATATGAGGACGTGCTATATTAGCGGATATAAGAGGGTGGGACATAAGAGGGGATATAAGAGGTGGGATATATGAGGCGATATGAGGGAATATAAGCGGTGTTCTATAAGGGAAGAAATTAGGGGGACGAAATATAAACGGGAAGTAAGGGAAAGGAGCATATGGATGAAGGGAAGGGAAAGACGTATATACGAGGAGAGACGGGAAAAGGAAATTGCACAACGAAGAAAAAAGACACGAGAAGAGAGAGAGGAGGAGAAAAAAGACACAGGAGGAGAGGGAGGAGATAGGAGACAATGGAGGAAAAAAGTGAGGCGTGGAAGGAGAGAGAGAGAGAGAGAGAGAGAGAGAGAGAGACATCCCAGTCTCACACTCTACGAATTTTCGATGGAAGTGTTTTTCACGATGGTGGTTTATTTTTTGGTTGGCATTAGTGTTACTGGAAAAAAGTTAATTAATAACTAATTTCGTGTAATTATAGATGAATAAATAGTTACACTGAGAGGAATACATACATACATATATACATACAGACATTCATACTCACATACATACAGTACATACAGACAGATAGATATGTGTGTGTAGAGGTCGATGTGGTGTAGTGCGTTGCTCGTTTATCAATGAAATAATTCCTTTCGGCAGCATGGTTCCTGTGTATGTGTGTGTGTGTGTGTGTGTGTGTGTTATTATCCATTCAATCCCTCCTTTCGGCAGTACAGTCATCCCGAGGTCTTGTCGGGGCCAGAAAGGAGGTATAAATCTTACCTGAGTGGGTGATGTAGGGTATTAGGGAAAGGGCTCAGAGAGAGAGAGAGAGAGAGAGAGAGAGAGAGAGAGAGAGAACCACGACTGAAGGAAAGAAATAAGAGGAAGGGTTTAGATAAAGGTAGGCTTCCGCAGTGTGGTAATTGGTGAATGTTGTCTGGTGTAGAAAATACGACACTCCGAAGGCCGCAGGATCAACAGAGAGAGAGAGAGAGAGAGAGAGCACAAACGAAAAGAAGACATGAAAAACAAAGAAGGAAAAAACAAGGCAAGAACGAAAACTGAAGCTAAAGAGGAGAGGAAAATGAAACCACAAACGAAACATGAAAAAAAATGAGAAAAATTATGGACGATGGAGAGACAAAGCAGAGGGGCAGAGAAAGATAAAAAAAAAAGATTGAAAAATGAGTTAAAGATAAAGGTAGTAGAGGGGTCACAGAATTTGTAGAGAGGAGAAAGAAGAGTGACAGAGAGAGAGGAAAGAGACAGAGAGAGTAGAGGATAAGAACAAGAAAAAACACAAACGACAAAAGAAAAATATAAAAAAGCGAGGCGGAGGAAGAAAAACGCTCTAGGAAACAGAAAATAGATATTAAAAAGGGAAGTAAAAGAGAAAATTGGAAAAGAGAAGAAAATGTGTAGACAGTGGTGAATAGGGACAAAAAAAAAGAGAGAAAATAGGAGAAGGATTGATATTACCAGAGTGAGTGAGAGAGAGAGAGAGAGAGAGAGAGAGAGAGAGAGAGAGAGAGAGAATGGTGGAGATATGGTAGAGGTTGGGCAGAGTGGTGAATGTTGAATGTTGTTGGCTCAAGAACTACGACCCGCCGAAGGGCCGCAGGGTCAGCCCAGGTCGTGGCTAATGGGTGGTAATGGCCTGGTGGGGGGAGGAGGGGGGGTCAGGGGTCATAGGATGAGGGGGACAAGGGGAGGGGGGAGGTATTCTATGAGGAAGTTGAGTGGATGTGTGGTATTCTATGAGAGAGAGAGAGAGAGAGAGAGAGAGAGAGAGAGAGAGAGAGAGAGAGGAGGAGGAGAGGGGGAAGTAGGTGTGTGTATGTGAAAGGGAGAGTTAGAGAGATATAGAAGAAGGGGTGACTAGGAAGGTAAGGGTGTGGGAAGGTGAGGGGGATGAGGAAGTGGGGAGGGGAAAGGAAGAGAGAGAAAAGAGGTAGGGGTGGGAGGAGGGGAGAAGGGTAGGGGAACAGAAAGAAAAGGAGGGAAAAAGCAAGAAGAAAAGAGGTGGGAGAGGGGGAGAGGATGGGGTACGAGGTCTGTTCAGAAACTATCCGACCTTAGGCTCTAGAAAAATAAAATAGCTAACCTGTTGAGCAATGACACTAATCCCCCTCAAAGTAGGTCCCTTCTGACTTGACACGTGGCCCAGAATTCTTTCCACTGCCTGAAACATTTTTCAAAGTCGATTTTCTGTACCTCCTGCAGGTGCTTCGTCGCATTCATTATGATCTCTTCACTCGTCTCATATCGAGAACCCTTCAGTGGAGTTTTGAGCTTGGAGAATAATCGAAAGTCGCACAGATCCATGTCTATGGTGGTACCATAGGAGATGTTGGAGGAGAAAGAGAAAAAGGCTGAAGGTTGGACACTAGTTAACAAGGGTGCAACGAAGTTCACTCTTAAGAAGCAAACGGAAGTTAAGACCATTAATGCCTTCGACGCACTACGGGACGAATGTGAAGGGAAGGCAGAGAGGGAAGTAGAGGAGAAGGACGGTGAGAGAACTTCCAGTACAGGTAAGTATAAACAGAACAAGAAAGGTAAGAAAAATGTTGCTGTTGTTGGAGACTCCCAGGTGAGATATCTGAACAGGGCCATGTATACTCCACTCGCTAAACATGTGTGTCTTCCAGGGGCCAGGGTGGCTAATGTGATAAAAAAAATTTCAAATATCGTAAAGGATAGTGGTGACAAACCCTCTGTGTGCCTCAGTGTAGGAGGCAATGATATCAGTAGCCGTAAGAGTGAGGTACTGTGGCAAAGGTACAAGGTGATGTTAGAAAAGGTTAGGGAGAGGAGAGGAACCCCTGTAGTGCTTGGTATTTTACCCAGGTGGCGGGTTGGAAGAGAGTGGTTGACCAGGGCAATAGGGTTTAATTGCCGCCTTGAAAGGTATTGCAAAGATAATGCAATACCTTTCATAGACAGCTGGGACCGGTTTTATGGACGGAGTGCCTTGTATAGTTGGGATGGGACTCATCTTAGCAGGCAAGGAGTTACTGTTTTAGCTGGAATGATAGATAGGGAGTTGGAGGGATTTTTTCGAGGTTGAGAAGTAGGTGTACAGGAAGTTGCAGCAACTACACTCAGAAATCATTATTACCATGTTTGGATAGATGCATCAAGACTTGCAAAATTAAGAACAAAAGTTCAACCATTAGTGTAGATACATCCACTCAGGCACCTCAAATTGAGCAGGCGATCATAGATGATAGAACAAGCGATGATAGAAGGGCGATAAGCGATAGTACAAAAAAATGTTATATTAGTAAAGTAAAGAGTTTCCCAGTTAGTAACAAAATAAATAACAGTAAATGCCAAGGTAAAGGCATAACTACTAGTAATAATCTGAAAGTGTACACAAACAGCCGGAGTTTACTTAATAAAATGGATGAACTGAGGGCTTTAATTTGTACAGAGAAAATAGACATTGCCGTTATTAGTGAAACTTGGATGAATACGGACACACGAGAATTTTTAGCAGAATATCAGATAAAAGGCTATAATATTTTTGTGTCAAACCGTCAGGGAAGAAAGGGGGGAGGGAGGGGTAGCTATTTATGTAAAGGATTCATTAAACTGTTACAATAAAGCAGACATTAAAGTAAATAGGGACACAGAAAGTGTCTGGGTCGAAATTAGTAACAATAGGGAGAAATTAGTCTTAGGAGCAATTTACAGATCTCTTAAATTAAGTAGAGCTGATAGTAAATACCTTTGGGAGAAAATTAGGAAAGCATCAGAGTCCAGCTTAGTAATAATTGTAGGGGACCTTAATCTACCAAGGATAGAATGGAGAAATCAGACAGGGGTTGCAGAGTCAGAGGAATTTCTAGAGGTAGTACAAGATAATTTTCTTTATCAGTATATCAGGAAGCCCACCAGAGGTAATAATATACTAGATTTGGTTTTAGCTAATAAAGAAAATATCATTAGTGATATAGAGGTTGGTGGACGACTTGGTAATAGCGATCATGAAGAAATTAAGTTCAAATTTATTTGGGATGTCTGTTCCACTGAAAATACCTCCACCGTTCCTAATTTTCGTCTAGGAGATTTCGATGCTTTAAGAGCTTATTTTCGAACGGTATTCCACAGGGAGATTAGCTATTTGAGGGAATGCCAGGTCAGTGGGGAACCCCAGGTCATAGGTGTGGGGCAGGAAACACTTGGGAATGTCCGTCAGGTGTCTGTGAGGGGGGAGGTGGTAGATAGGAATGTAGTCCAGGTGACGGGAATTAACTCAGCTCCAGTACCAAACAGCCGTTCGACCAGTGAGAAGTACAACGAGTTAATATATATAATACACGGAGGCCAAGATAGATATATCCCTTCAAAACCGTTTAGAACGAATAATTCAGAACCAAGATGGTTAAACAACAGATTAAAATCTCTCATAGGCCAAAGGAAAGGAATATATAGAAAAATAAAACGTGGAGAGGAACACTTACGTAACCGATACACGATTTTAAACAGAGAAGTAAAGAGGAAGATACGAAAAGCAAAGAGAAGTTATGAAATTAAGGTTGCAAGTGAATCAAAAGAAAACCCCAAGGGTTTTTTTATCAAATGTACTGAACGAAAAATAAAGATAGGATAGGACCACTGAGAACAGAGTCAGGTGACATTACCAGTGATGATAAAGAAATGTGCGTCATCCTAAATAATTATTTCATATCAGTATTCACCAAGGAAAATCTAGACCTGGTCCCTCAGGCAGCAAATATTTACGATGAGAATAAGGAAAATATTCTTAGTAAAATAACCATTAGTAAGGAGGACGTATTGAAAGAAATTAATAAGTTAAAACCTCAAAAATCTCCAGGTCCGGACGACATATATGCAAAAATTATAAAAGAAACCAAAGAAGAATTATGTCAGCCACTTTTAACATTATTTAATGACTCTTTAAGTTCAGGACAAGTTCCCGAGGCGTGGAAGACCGCAAACGTAGTGCCCATCTTTAAAAAGGGTGATAAATCAGCTGCGTCGCCGATAAGTCTAACGTCAATAGTAGGAAAAATGTTAGAGTCAATTTTGGCAAATAAGATTAGAGAACACTTAGAAAGATTTAATCTTATAAACGAAAGCCAGCACGGATTCAGGCAAGGACGATCCTGCCTCACAAACTTGTTGTCATTCTACTCGGAGGTCTATGAGGCAGTAGATAGCGATAAAGCTTACGATGTTATTTATCTGGACTTTAGTAAAGCTTTTGATAGGGTCCCACACGAAAGGTTAGTTAGAAAGGTTCGAGCACACGGTATAAACGGCGATATCTTAAAATGGATAGAATCCTGGCTGAAAGGACGAAAGCACAGAGTATTAATAAATGGAACTAAGTCGGACTGGGGATTAGTAACTAGCGGTGTACCACAGGGTTCAGTACTCGGTCCCTTATTATTTATCATATATATAAATGATCTAGACTTAGGAGTCAATAGCAGCAACAGCAAATTTGCCGACAATACAAAAATAGGGTGTATCATTGACTCGACTGACGATTGCCATAACTTACAAAAAGACCTCGATACATTGTCCAAATGGTCTAAAACTTGGCAAATGGAATTTAACGTTGAAAAATGTAAAGTACTTAACGTAGGGAAGACCATTGGAGATACTAAATACAGCTTAGATAACAAAGAAATTAGCAAATCGGAATGCGAGAGAGATCTAGGAGTTATGATTAGTAACGACCTTAAACCAAGGCAACAGTGTATTAATGCGAGAAATAAAGCAAATAGGGTCCTAGGATTTATTTCGGGAAGCGTGAGCAATAGATCATCTAAAGTAATACTGAAACTTTATCTAGCATTAGTAAGGCCACATTTAGACTACGCAGTACAATTTTGGTGTCCTTACTATAGAATGGATATTAATTCGTTAGAAAATGTACAGAGAAGAATGACAAAAATGATACATGACGTCCGGAACCTGTCATATGAAGACAGACTGAAAAGAGTAAGTCTGCATTCGCTAGAGAGGCGTAGAGTAAGTGGAGACTTAATTGAGGTGTTTAAGTGGATGAAGGGTAAATAAGGGAGATATCAGCAAGGTACTTAAAGTGAGCATACGGGATAGAACTAGAAATAATGGTTTCAAACTAGAAAAATTCCGTTTCAGGAAGGAAATAAGTAGAAATTTGTTTGGTAATAGAGTAGTAGACGAATGGAATAGGCTACCTAGTAAAGTAGTAGATGCCTCTTCCATTGAGAGTTTCAAGCATAGGCTAGATAAGCATATGACTAATAAGGGGTGGATATAGAAAAAAGAAAATCTTATAACCAATACTATTTCATAATTTTTCCTTTTCAGGTTACACTGTGATAGTCTCTATTCTCCTTTCACACTTTCCTGTAAAATGTCCACGCCAGTTTTTCTATACGGCGTGGTGTTCTTTCTGACTTTTTCCTGCCGGCTTCGGCTGGAGGGTTTGGTGGGCGGGGGAGAGCCTTCTTCTTTGCTATCCTTATCTCATTCTAGTAGTTCAGTTACTCTTCTAGGAGCTGCCTAGCATGGGCCAACCAGCATACTGCAGTTATCCTCTCTTCTTATGTTCTTATTCTTAACTGGCGGTTTGGATGGGGCACGAACCTCTGTACAGTGTTGCCACGTTTTCCATACCCGCCATGCCTCTCTCTCTCTCTCTCTCTCTCTCTCTCTCTCTCCTTGGGGGAGATGTGCGTCACCCTTGGGAATTTTGTTTCTTTTATGTTTTATAAACTTGTGCTTTCATTTCTTTATTTTGTTTTTTATTATATTATTTTTTTACATATGGCGCCAGATGACCTCGGTGTTGCGGCGCCTTGATTTGTTTTCATTGAATCATTCTCGCCCTCCTTCCTTCCCTCCCTTCATCTTTCCCTCAGCTTGACAATGCACTCAACACTGCCCCTGGCCTGCCTTCTCTCTCACTCTCTCTCTCTCTCTCTCTCTCTCTCTCTCTTCTGGGGGGAGATGTGCGTCACCCTTGGGAATTTTGTTTCTTTTATGAGTGACATAAACTTGTGTTTTCATTTCTTTATTTTGTTTTTATTATATCTAATTATATTTAAAAATATTGTTTTACATATGGCGCCAGATGACCTCATTATTGTGGCGCCATGATTTGTTTTCATTCAATCACTTTCTCTCTCCTTCGTTCCCTCCCTTCCTCCATCTCTCACTAAGCTACTCATATTTCCTCTATTTTATGAATCAAATAGGCTGTGTGGATTAAAAAGATACAAATATAAGTTCCTTCAGATAGGCCAATAACAGTGGATCTCGAGCCCTAGGAGACAGAACCATTTTTACTGTTATTATTAAAGGCATTATTATTTTACGTTGAATCCAGCAACCTCTGTAGATTAAAAAAAGGCAAAAAAACTCCTTCAGGTAATCTCAGCATGATCTCCAGCCTGATGATGTGTCTTACTCCCGGCGACAACGAGGCTCCTGTGGCAGTGTTGACCCCTGGACCTTGGCTGACGGCTCATATATTTTACTCCCACTAACGCCAAACGATTACACTCGCAGCTGAAAAAGCTCCCGAGGTCGAAAGGTTAAAGAACATCCAACGGTATGTCTCCTCTCTGACGAATCTAACAAGTTCCGAGGGTTAGGAAGAGGGAATTCAAAGATCCTCTAGGTTAATAAAGATCTGTCTCAAATCTGGTAACGAGCATCATGATTCCTTCTCGCCGATGACGTATTTTGTATTTCATTCTTGCTATAATCGAACCGTTTAAACCCTCAACATATAAACAGTATTCCGAAATTGAATAAAAATCGTTTCAAGGTACCCAAAATAACCCCAGTACAACTATCCTCATATTGAACAAGGTAACTACGACAGTGATGGTCTTGTGGCATTTTTAAATTTATGTCTAATAATATTTACTAACGATACAGCTACTATACTTTTTCTGCAGGGTCCGTGAATGAGAAAGAAATAAGCAATCATGAGACCCTCCAGGTAAACAGTGCGGCGTCTCTTACCTGATGACGAGCGTCTTACCTGCGACAGTGATGGTCTTGTGACATTGTTAAAGATATGTCTAGTGATACTGCTAATGGTTCTCTACTCTGTTAACAATCCAACAAGGTCCGTGCATTAGAAAGTACTCCATCACTGGCCTCAGTACTAACAAGGCATATGGGCCTGATGGGGTCCCTCCTGTTGTTCTCAAGAACTGTGCTTCTGTGCTTACACCCTGCCTAGGCAAACTCTTTCGCCTTTGTCTGTCAACTTGTACCTTTCCTTCTTGCTGGAAGTTTGCTCTCATTCAGCCAGTCCCAAAGAAGGGTGACCACTCCCAACCCTCCAACTATCGTCCAATTGCTTTAACGTCCTGTATTTCAAAAGTTTTCGAGTCAATTCTTAATAGAAAAATTTTAAGGCATCTTTCCTATCACAACCTTCTTTCCGATCGTCAGTATGGGTTCCGTCAGGGACGCTCCACTGGCGATCTTCTCACCTACCTTTCAGACTCCTGGTCATCCTCCTTTCGGGACTTCGGCGAAAGCTTTGCCATTGCACTTGACATCTCAAAGGCTTTCGATCGAGTCTGGCATAAATCTTTAATTTCCAAACTGCCCTCCTACGTTTTCTATCCTTCTATCTGTGCCTTCATCGCTAGCTTCCTTTCTGGTCGTTCTATAGCCACTGTTGTAGACGGCCATCGTTCTTCTCCTAGATCTATCAACAGTGGTGTTCCTCAGGGTTCTGTCCTGTCACCAACTCTCTTCCTTTTATTCATCAATGATCTTCTAAGCTGTACATCTAACCCTATCCACTCATACGCTGATGACTCCACCCTTCACCTTTCCATGCGGTTCCCGCAACGCCCATCTCAACAGTTACTTCAAGAAACAAGGGATGAGGCTATGGCACACCTAATGTCTGACTTGGCTCGTATCTCTGACTGGGGTAAAAATAATATGGTTGTCTTTAATGCATCTAAGACTCAGTTCTTACACCTTTCAACCCGACAAAATCTTCCACAGGTATACCCATTAATGTTTAATAATATTCAGCTTAATCCTGCATCATCCTTGAACATGCTTGGGGTTTCATTTACTCGGGACTTATCGTGGAAAGATCATATTACATCTCTTGTAAAATCTGCTTCCAAAAGATTGGGTGTGCTAGGCCGACTCCGTTCTTTCTTTACCCCTGCACAATTGTTGTCTCTATACAGGGGTTTTATCCGCCCCTGTGTGGAGTACAACTCTCATGTGTGGGGAGGCTCCCTGCACACAGCTCTTCTCAATAGGGTGGAGTCAAAGGCTTTTCGTCTCATTAACTCTCCTCCTCTTACTGACTCCCTTCAACCTCTGTCTCTTCGCCGCACTGTTGCATCTTTATCTCTTTTCTATCGCTACTTTAATGGTCACTGCTCCTCTGAACTGTCTGCTTGCATTCCTCCACCTCTACGACGTGCGCGTAGCACCCGTCTGGCAGCAAACTCTCATCCCTTTTCTGTCCAACTCTCTAATGCAAGAGTTAACCGTTACTCCCAGTCTTTCATTTATGCAACAGGTCAGCTCTGGAACTGTCTCCCTCTATCTGTATTTCCTGCTGCCTATGATCTCCAGTCTTTCAAACGCAGTGTGTCCAGGCATCTCAAAATGATCGGATCTTGAATTTGGCTCTCTATTGTATTTTGCTTTTCTCTTGGAGGGAACTGTTACTGCGGGCTCATGGCCTTTGATTCCTTCTTCCTCGCATTTAAAAAAAAAAAAAAAAAAAAAAAAAAAAACAGTGCGGCGTCTCTTACTGATGACGAGCGTCTTACCTGCGACAGTGATGGTCTTGTGACATTGTTAAAGATATGTCTAGTGATACTGCTAATGGTTCTCTACTCTGTTAACAATCCAACAAGGTCCGTGCATTAGAAAGTACCCAGCACAAAGTCCTCCAAGTAAATACAATGTGGTCTCAAGAGTAGTGCTGTGATTCTCTCTACCTCTGACAGTGACGTTGCGGTGACATTGGAAAAAAAAAAAAAAAATCTAACGCTGCGTGTGGTGGCATTGCAAAGAAAAAAAAATCTAACGTTGAAATTTACTCTCTTAAAAATCAAACAGTTTCCTTGGGGTGAAGAAAAGAAGCAGAAACAGATCTTCCTCTTAAAAAAGAAAGGGGGGTAGAGCCTGATAAACATCATTTCAATATCTTCGACATTACCGATATTTATTCACTATGCGACATCGATATGCTAAGTTACGTTCCTAGTCCTAATGAAATGCGTCTTATTATTTACAAGAGCGACTTTGTTTTACAATATTAAAGATATTATGGCCTTACTAGGAACCCAACAGAGGCCACGGATTAGAGAAAGGACAAGACAAGGTTCTGTCGGTAAATACAGTGTGGTCTCATGCCCGTAAGGCTCCCCCCACCTGCGTGCCGTGCCTGGGGACCTCTCTACGTGTCCGGCCTCACCACCACCATGTTACCTGAAGTGAAGGGGGTGCTGTAGGTGAGGGTGGAAGGAGCGTGCGATATGGGGGGAGGAAGGATATATGAGGACTTGCTATATGGAGGTATATGAGAACGTGCGGATATAAGAGGGTGGGACATATGAGGGGATATAAGAGCTGGGATATATGAGGCGATATGAGGGAATATAAGTGGTGTTCTATAAGGGAAGAAATTAGGGGGACGAAATATAAACGGGAAGTAAGGGAAAGGAGCATATGGAAGAAGGGAAGGGAAAGACGTATATACGAGGAGAGACGGGAAAAGGAAATTGCACAAGGAAGAAAAAAGACACGAGAAGAGAGAGAGGAGGAGAAAAAAGACACAGGAGGAGAGGGAGGAGATAGGAGACAATGGAGGAAAAAAGGGAGGCGTGGAAGGAGAGAGAGAGAGAGAGAGAGAGAGAGAGAGAGAGAGAGAGAGAGAGAGAGAGAGAGAGAGAGAGAGAGAGAGACATCCCAGTCTCACTCTACGAATTTTCGATGGAAGTGTTTTTCACGATGGTGGTTTATTTTTTAGTTGGTATTAGTGTTACTGGAAAAAAGTTAATTAATAACTAATTTCGTGTAATTATAGATGAATAAATAGTTACACTGAGAGGAATACATACATACATATATACATACAGACATTCATACTCACATACATACAGTACATACAGACAGATAGATGTGTGTGTGTAGAGGTCGATGTGGTGTAGTGCGTCGCTCGTTTATCAATGAAATAATTCCTTTCGGCAGCATGGTTCCTGTGTGTGTGTGTGTGTGTGTGTGTTATTATCCATTCAATCTCTCCTTTCGGCAGTACAGTCATCCCGTGGTCTTGTCGGGGCCAGAAAGGAGGTTTAAATCTTACCTGAGTGGGTGATGTAGGGTATTAGGGAAAGGGCTCAGAGAGAGAGAGAGAGAGAGAGAGAGAGAGAGAGAGAGAGAGAGAACCACGACTGAAGGGAAGAAATAAGAGGAAGGGTTTAGATAAAGGTAGGCTTCCGCAGTGTGGTAATTGGTGAATGTTGTCTGGTGTAGAAAATACGACACTCCGAAGGCCGCAGGATCAACAGAGAGAGAGAGAGAGAGAGAGAGCACAAACGAAAAGAAGACATGAAAAACAAAGAAGGAAAAAACAAGGAAAGAACGAAAACTGAAGCTAAAGAGGAGAGGAAAAAAGAAACCACGAACGAAACATGAAAAAAAATGAGAAAAATTATGGACGATGGAGAGACAAAGCAGAGGGGCAGAGAAAGATAAAAAAAAGATTGAAAAATGAGTTAAAGATAAAGGTAGTAGAGGGGTCACAGAATTTGTAGAGAGGAGAAAGAAGAGTGACAGAGAGAGAGGAAAGAGACAGAGAGAGTAGAGGATAAGAACAAGAAAAAACACAAACGACAAAAGAAAAATATAAAAAAGCGAGGCGGAGGAAGAAAAACGCTCTAGGAAACAGAAAATAGATATTAAAAAGGGAAGTAAAAGAGAAAATTGGAAAAGAGAAGAAAAAGTGTAGACAGTGGTGAATAGGGACAAAAAAAAAGAGAGAAAATAGGAGAAGGATTGATATTACCAGAGTGAGTGAGAGAGAGAGAGAGAGAGAGAGAGAGAGAGAGAGAGAGAGAGAGAATGGTGGAGATATGGTAGAGGTTGGGCAGAGTGGTGAATGTTGAATGTTGTTGGCTCAAGAACTACGACCCGCCGAAGGGCCGCAGGGTCAGCCCAGGTCGTGGCTAATGGGTGGTAATGGCCTGGTGGGGGGAGGAGGGGGGGTCAGGGGTCATAGGATGAGGGGGACAAGGGGAGGGGGGAGGTATTCTATGAGGAAGTTGAGTGGATGTGTGGTATTCTATGAGAGAGAGAGAGAGAGAGAGAGAGAGAGAGGAGGAGGAGGAGAGGGGGAAGTAGGTGTGTGTATGTGAAAGGGAGAGTTAGAGAGATATAGAAGAAGGGGTGACTAGGAAGGTAAGGGTCTGGGAAGGTGAGGGGGATGAGGAAGTGGGGAGGGGAAAGGAAGAGATAGAAAAGAGGTAGGGGTGGGAGGAGGGGAGAAGGGTAGGGGAACAGAAAGAAAAGGAGGGAAAAAGCAAGAAGAAAAGAGGTGGGAGAGGGGGAGAGGATGGGGTACGAGGTCTGTTCAGAAACTATCCGACCTTAGGCTCTAGAAAAATAAAATAGCTAACCTGTTGAGCAATGACACTAATCCCCCTCAAAGTAGGTCCCTTCTGACTTGACACGTGGCCCAGAATTCTTTCCACTGCCTGAAACATTTTTCAAAGTCGATTTTCTGTACCTCCTGCAGGTGCTTCGTCGCATTCATTATGATCTCTTCACTCGTCTCATATCGAGAACCCTTCAGTGGAGTTTTGAGCTTGGAGAATAATCGAAAGTCGCACAGATCCATGTCTATGGTGGTACCATAGGAGATGTTGGAGGAGAAAGAGAAAAAGGCTGAAGGTTGGACACTAGTTAACAAGGGTGCAACGAAGTTCACTCTTAAGAAGCAAACGGAAGTTAAGACCATTAATGCCTTCGACGCACTACGGGACGAATGTGAAGGGAAGGCAGAGAGGGAAGTAGAGGAGAAGGACGGTGAGAGAACTTCCAGTACAGGTAAGTATAAACAGAACAAGAAAGGTAAGAAAAATGTTGCTGTTGTTGGAGACTCCCAGGTGAGATATCTGAACAGGGCCATGTATACTCCACTCGCTAAACATGTGTGTCTTCCAGGGGCCAGGGTGGCTAATGTGATAAAAAAAAATTCAAATATCGTAAAGGATAGTGGTGACAAACCCTCTGTGTGCCTCAGTGTAGGAGGCAATGATATCAGTAGCCGTAAGAGTGAGGTACTGTGGCAAAGGTACAAGGTGATGTTAGAAAAGGTTAGGGAGAGGGGAGGAACCCCTGTAGTGCTTGGTATTTTACCCAGGTGGCGGGTTGGAAGAGAGTGGTTGACCAGGGCAATAGGGTTTAATTGCCGCCTTGAAAGGTATTGCAAAGATAATGCAATACCTTTCATAGACAGCTGGGACGGTTTTATGGACGGAGTGCCTTGTATAGTTGGGATGGGACTCATCTTAGCAGGCAAGGAGTTACTGTTTTAGCTGGAATGATAGATAGGGAGTTGGAGGGATTTTTTCGGGGTTGAGAAGTAGGTGTACAGGAAGTTGCAGCAACTACACTCAGAAATCATTATTACCATGTTTGGATAGATGCATCAAGACTTGCAAAATTAAGAACAAAAGTTCAACCATTAGTGTAGATACATCCACTCAGGCACCTCAAATTGAGCAGGCGATCATAGATGATAGAACAAGCGATGATAGAAGGGCGATAAGCGATAGTACAAAAAAATGTTATATTAGTAAAGTAAAGTAACAAAATAAATAACAGTAAATGCCAAGGTAAAGGCATAACTACTAGTAATAATCTGAAAGTGTACACAAACAGCCGGAGTTTACTTAATAAAATGGATGAACTGAGGGCTTTAATTTGTACAGAGAAAATAGACATTGCCGTTATCAGTGAAACTTGGATGAATACGGACACACGAGAATTTTTAGCAGAATATCAGATAAAAGGCTATAATATTTTTGTGTCAAACCGTCAGGGAAGAAAGGGGGGAGGGGTAGCTATTTATGTAAAGGATTCATTAAACTGTTACAATAAAGCAGACATTAAAGTAAATAGGGACACAGAAAGTGTCTGGGTCGAAATTAGTAACAATAGGGAGAAATTAGTCTTAGGAGCAATTTACAGATCTCTTAAATTAAGTAGAGCTGATAGTAAATACCTTTGGGAGAAAATTAGGAAAGCATCAGAGTCCAGCTTAGTAATAATTGTAGGGGACCTTAATCTACCAAGGATAGAATGGAGAAATCAGACAGGGGTTGCAGAGTCAGAGGAATTTCTAGAGGTAGTACAAGATAATTTTCTTTATCAGTATATCAGGAAGCCCACCAGAGGTAATAATATACTAGATTCGGTTTTAGCTAATAAAGAAAATATCATTAGTGATATAGAGGTTGGTGGACGACTTGGTAATAGCGATCATGAAGAAATTAAGTTCAAATTTATTTGGGATGTCTGTTCCACTGAAAATACCTCCACCGTTCCTAATTTTCGTCTAGGAGATTTCGATGCTTTAAGAGCTTATTTTCGAACGGTATTCCACAGGGAGATTAGCTATTTGAGGGAATGCCAGGTCAGTGGGGAACCCCAGGTCATAGGTGTGGGGCAGGAAACACGTGGGAATGTCCGTCAGGTGTCTGTGAGGGGGGAGGTGGTAGATAGGAATGTAGTCCAGGTGACGGGAATTAACTCAGCTCCAGTACCAAACAGCCGTTCGACCAGTGAGAAGTACAACGAGTTAATATATATAATACACGGAGGCCAAGATAGATATATCCCTTCAAAACCGTTTAGAACGAATAATTCAGAACCAAGATGGTTAAACAACAGATTAAAATCTCTCATAGGCCAAAGGAAAGGAATATATAGAAAAATAAAACGTGGAGAGGAACACTTACGTAACCGATACACGATTTTAAACAGAGAAGTAAAGAGGAAGATACGAAAAACAAAGAGAAGTTATGAAATTAAGGTTGCAAGTGAATCAAAAGAAAACCCCAAGGGTTTTTTATCAAATGTACTGAACGAAAAATAAAGATAGGATAGGACCACTGAGAACAGAGTCAGGTGACATTACCAGTGATGATAAATAAATGTGCGTCATCCTAAATAATTTTTTTATATCAGTATTCACCAAGGAAAATCTAGACCTGGTCCCTCAAGCAGCAAATATTTACGATGAGAATAAGGAAAATATTCTTAGTAAAATAACCATTAGTAAGGAGGACGTATTGAAAGAAATTAATAAGTTAAAACCTCAAAAATCGCCAGGTCCGGACGATATATATGCAAAAATTATAAAAGAAACCAAAGAAGAATTATGTCAGCCACTTTTAACATTATTTAATGACTCTTTAAGTTCAGGAGAAGTTCCCGAGGCGTGGAAGACCGCAAACGTAGTGCCCATCTTTAAAAAGGGTGATAAATCAGCTGCGTCGAATTATCGTCCGATAAGTCTAACGTCAATAGTAGGAAAAATGTTAGAGTCAATTTTGGCAAATAAGATTAGAGAACACTTAGAAAGATTTAATCTTATAAACGAAAGTCAGCACGGATTCAGGCAAGGACGATCCTGCCTCACAAACTTGTTGTCATTCTACTCGGAGGTCTATGAGGCAGTAGATAGCGATAAAGCTTACGATGTTATTTATCTGGACTTTAATAAAGCTTTCGATAGGGTCCCACACGAAAGGTTAGTTAGAAAGGTTCGAGCACACGGTATAAACGGCGATATCTTAAAATGGATAGAATCCTGGCTGAAAGGACGAAAGCACAGAGTATTAATAAATGGAACTAAGTCGGACTGGGGATTAGTAACTAGCGGTGTACCACAGGGTTCAGTACTCGGTCCCTTATTATTTATCATATATATAAATGATCTAGACTTAGGAGTCAATAGCAGCAACAGCAAATTTGCCGACAATACAAAAATAGGGTGTATCATTAACTCGACTGACGATTGCCATAACTTACAAAAAGACCTCGATACATTGTCCAAATGGTCTAAAACTTGGCAAATGGAATTTAACGTTGAAAAATGTAAAGTACTTAACGTAGGGAAGACCATTGGAGATACTAAATACAGCTTAGATAACAAAGAAATTAGCAAATCGGAATGCGAGAGAGATCTAGGAGTTATGATTAGTAACGACCTTAAACCAAGGCAACAGTGTATTAATGCGAGAAATAAAGCAAATAGGGTCCTAGGATTTATTTCGGGAAGCGTGAGCAATAGATCATCTAAAGTAATACTGAAACTTTATCTAGCATTAGTAAGGCCACATTTAGACTACGCAGTACAATTTTGGTGTCCTTACTATAGAATGGATATTAATTCGTTAGAAAATGTACAGAGAAGAATGACAAAAATGATACATGACGTCCGGAACCTGTCATATGAAGACAGACTGAAAAGAGTAAGTCTGCATTCGCTAGAGAGGCGTAGAGTAAGTGGAGACTTAATTGAGGTGTTTAAGTGGATGAAGGGTAAATAAGGGAGATATCAGCAAGGTACTTAAAGTGAGCATACGGGATAGAACTAGAAATAATGGTTTCAAACTAGAAAAATTCCGTTTCAGGAAGGAAATAAGTAGAAATTTGTTTGGTAATAGAGTAGTAGACGAATGGAATAGGCTACCTAGTAAAGTAGTAGATGCCTCTTCCATTGAGAGTTTCAAGCATAGGCTAGATAAGCATATGACTAATAAGGGGTGGATATAGAAAAAAGAAAATCTTATAACCAATACTAATTCATAATTTTTCCTTTTCAGGTTACACTGTGATAGTCTCTATTCTCCTTTCACACTTTCCTGTAAAATGTCCACGCCAGTTTTTCTATACGGCGTGGTGTTCTTTCTTTTTCCTGCCGGCTTCGGCTGGAGGGTTTGGAGGGCGGGGGAGAGCCTTCTTCTTTGCTATCCTTATCTCATTCTAGTAGTTCAGTTACTCTTCTAGGAGCTGCCTAGCGTGGGCCAACCGGCCTACTGCAGTTATCCTCTCTTCTTATGTTCTTATTCTTAACTGGCGGTTTGGATGGGGCACGAACCTCTGTACAGTGTTGCCACGTTTTCCATACCCGCCATGCCTCTCTCTCTCTCTCTCTCTCTCTCTCTCTCTCCTTGGGGGAGATGTGCGTCACCCTTGGGAATTTTGTTTCTTTTATGTTTTATAAACTTGTGCTTTCATTTCTTTATTTTGTTTTTTTTTATATTATTGTTTTACATATGGCGCCAGATGACCTCGGTGTTGCGGCGCCTTGATTTGTTTTCATTGAATCATTCTCGCCCTCCTTCCTTCCCTCCCTTCATCTTTCCCTCAGCTTGACAATGCACTCAACACTGCCCCTGGCCTGCCTTCTCTCTCACTCTCTCTCTCTCTCTCTCTCTCTCTCTCTCTCTCTCTTCTGGGGGGAGATGTGCGTCACCCTTGGGAATTTTGTTTCTTTTATGAGTGACATAAACTTGTGTTTTCATTTCTTTATTTTGTTTTTATTATATCTAATTATATTTAAAAATATTATTGTTTTACATATGGCGCCAGATGACCTCATTATTGTGGCGCCATGATTTGTTTTCATTCAATCACTTTCTCTCTCCTTCGTTCCCTCCCTTCCTCCATCTCTCACTAAGCTGCACTCAACACTGCCCCTGGTCTGCCTTCCCCTCCCCCCCTCCTCTCTCTCTCTCTCTCTCTCTCTCTCTCTCTCTCTTTCTCGTCTGTGGTATTTTAGGATACACTTTGGTTATTTTCTTTTACGTTATAATGTACATATTGTAAATCTGACTTTATTTCCACACTACCCAGGAGGTAAAAGTCTTGGCGCGTTTTTTTTAAGAGGTGTCCCCAAACAGGCCTAGGGCAGAGGAAGCTCTGGCCAGGTGGGACTGGGTGTGTGTGTGTGTTGCCGCTCACGAGGGTTTAATGTATAATTTTTTTGCTAAGAAATTTGCATATTTTTACTTATATTCCTGCACATTATCTTATAATCATAATTGTGACATTATTACCAACCCCAGAAATACGGTAACAGCCAATAGAAGTGACTACTATTTTTTAAGCAACACTGTAAAATATTTATGCCACGTTTCTGTATTGCCGTATAAATATTTTACGCATAATAAGTTTACTGTTCTTTCATATATTATAATACACACACTACCATTATATTCTTATGTGTTTATCTTATTGTGATGCCTATTACATATATATATCAGAGCCGTTCACATAGCGGGCATGGAACACGTGGCATCACTGTACAGAGTTCGTGCCCCACCCAAACCGCCACTTAAGATCGGTGCCACCATAGTGAGCAGAGAGCCTGCCGGGCCTACGGGATGTTGTGCTTGGCCAATAATTCCCGAATCAGTTTGAGAAGAGTGGGCAGAGACGTTGTCATGGCGCAGCTTCCAACTTGCCGCTTTCTTAAGGTCTGAT
Organism: Coenobita brevimanus; assembly: GCF_032717465.1. Lineage (NCBI taxonomy): Eukaryota > Metazoa > Arthropoda > Malacostraca > Decapoda > Coenobitidae > Coenobita > Coenobita brevimanus. The sequence goes on from NC_136977.1 coordinate 20,981,191, forward strand.
CTCTTCCGCCGAACTGTCACGCAGACAACGGATAACGTCGAGGTAGAAATGTTTGTTGGCAGTTTGACCTGGTGCGTATTCATGACGCACAGCATCACGGTAGTTGAGAAAAACTGTCACAGCGCATTTCACCTTGCTGCTGACCTGTCGTGCTTTTTTTTGGCCGAGGCGACTCTGCATGCATCCACTGGGAAGACTGTGCTTTGGTTTCTGGGTCGTACCCGTATAAGTCTCATCTCCAGTGATAACAGTTTTCAGAAAGTCTGGATCGCTGTTTGCACACTCCAACATGTCTTGGGCAACGTTCATCCGAGAGAAGAGATCATGACAAATGCGACGAAGCACCTGCAGAAGATACCGAAAACCGACGCTGAAAATTGTTTAAGGCAGTGGTGAAAACGTTGCGCTACGAGTGTCAAGACAGAAGGGTCTACTTTGCAGGAAATTAATGTCCTAGTTCAGCAGGTTAGCTATTTATTTTTTTTAGAACCTAAGGTCAGATACTTTCTGAACATACCTTGCAGGAAGGGGAAGAGTGAGGAAGAGGGGGTCGGGGACGGAGAAGGGGGAGGGTGGGGGATGAGAAGATGATGTGGTCTATGAGAGAGTGGAGGTTATAGGCCAAAGCAGGTTTGTCTAAAGAGGGAAGAGGGAGAGATAGGAGGGAAGGGACAGGGGGAGAGGGGAGGGAGGGGAGGGAAAGGGGCAGAGGAGAGAGAGAGGGGAAGAGGGTGGGGAGGGGATGGAGAGGGGGAGAGGGGAAGGAGGAGGAGGGAGAGGGGGAGAGGGGAGGGAGGGGAGAGAGAGGGGAGGGAGGGGTAAGAGAAGCGAGGGAAGTAAGAGATAGATGAAGGAGAGGTGGGGATGGGGATGAAGAGAGGGAGGACGTGTTCAGTTTTTTTTTTTTTGTGTGTGTGTGTGTGTGTGTGTGTGTGTGTGTGTGTGTGTGTGAGAGAGAGAGAGAGAGAGAGAGAGAGAGAGAGAGAGAGAGCGAGGTGAGAGGAGGGTGAGAGGGATGAATGAAGGAAAGGGGAGGAAGGGGAAGAGGAGAGGTGAAGGGGAGGGAGGAAGAGGTGTTGTATGAGAGAGTGAAGGTTAGAGGCTAAAGCAAATTTGTCTAGGAGAGAGGAGAGGGGGGAGAGGGAAGGAGGGAGGGGAGGAGGTAAGGGCAGGCCAGAAAAGGTAATAGAAAAGAGGAAGAGAAGGGGAGATGGGGGAAGGAGGAAACAGAGAGGAAGACGGGGTAAAGGAGGAGACGGGAAGAGGAAGAAGAGAAATTAGTGAAGCAGAATAAGACAGAGTTGGCTAAGGATGAAGGAAAAAAAAAAAGATAAATAAGAGACATAACGTTCCCAATGCAATGGCGTTTTTATTAACCTTATTCCAGTTGCCTGAAGATGATTTTACTTAACTCTAAAAAAAAAAAAAATGATAGGGAAGTGTGCGTTGCTCATCCCCTTTATAACAAGATTTTTTTTTTTTTCGCGGGCTAAATAAGGCTTGTCTGATAGTAACAAGACCAAACTACTCAGACATCTTCGTGCTAAAAGGGTTAAGTTAAAGAAAATGAATGTGTGGTTGTGAATGAGAGAGAGCGAAAATATTGACATTGGGTAACGTGGAGGAAAGGCGATGGAAAAGATGGAGACGAGAGAGAGAGAGAGAGAGAGAGAGAGAGAGAGAGAGAGAGAGAGAGAGAGAGAGAGAGAGAGAGAGAGAGAGAGAGAGAGAGAGAGAGAGAGAGAGAGAGAGAGAGAGAGAGAGAGAGAGAGAGAGAGGATACAGAAAGGCAGAGACGGTGAAAAGAAGAGATGGACTGCTAGAAAGAGAGGGAAAAAGATGAGAAGTGAGAAAAGAAAAAAAAAAAGGACTGGAAAGGATGGTAAACGGTGAGTTTGAGGAAGGGAGGAAGGGAAAGGGACTGTGAGAGGAAAAAGGATAGGGAAGAAAATGAGGAGAAAGAGGGAAAAAGGAAAGGAAAGGAAAGAAGTGACACTGAACGAAGGATGGGGAAGGCATGGTTAGAGGGAAGGGAAAGAAAGGAAAGGAGGGAGATGACCAAAAGCAGTGAGGAGAAAGAATGGAATGGTGAAAGGGGAGGGGGAGGGAACGTCAGAGATGGTCAGAGAGAAGGAATGGAAAAGCCAAAAGCAGGAAGGGGGAAAGGTTCAAGGGGGTAGGGGGGAGTTGGGGTCAGAGGTGAGTAAGGGGTCTGAGTGGGGCGAGTGTGGGGTCATAAAACTGGGGTGTACCTGGGGTCATATGGTGGGGTGGGGTGTAGGGCCGTAATGAAAGGGTGTAGGGGTGGGGTGTGGGGCCGTAATGAAGGGGTGTAGGGGTGGGGTGTTGGACCGTAATGAAGGGGTGTAGGGGTGGGGTGTGGTGCCATAATGAAGGGGTGTAGGGGTGAGGTGTGGGGCCATAATGAAGGGGTGTAGGGGTGAGGTGTGGGGCCGTAATGAAGGGGTGTAGGGGTGGGGTGTGGGACCGTAATGAAGGAGTGTAGGGGTGGGGTGTGGGGCCGTAATGAAGGGATGTAGGGGTGGGGGTGGGGCCGTAATGAAGGGGTGTAGGGGTGGGGGATGGGGCCGTAATTAAGGAGTGTAGGGGTTGCGTGTGGGACCGTAATGAAGGGGTGTAGGGATTAGGATGGGGTTATAACCGGGGTGAAGTGCAGTATTAATGTGAAGTGTGGGGTCATTACTGGAGTATGTCTAGGGTCAGTTAGGGCTCGTTAGGGTCAGAAGGTGGGGGGGCGGGGGGATGAGGTCGTAAGGAAGGGGTTAAGGGGGTAGGAATGGTGTTATGATAGGGGTTGGTTTGGAGAGTAAGGATTGTAGTATAAAGCCCAAAATCCTAAAGGTATAAAGTAGCCCCTAATTCCTAACCTGTAGTTGTTATAGTTGATCAGCCTGCATCTCGTTTTATAGAGTCACGAACAGTACAGAAAAGCCAGGCATGTTCTATCACCACCATATGTTTCAGTAATTATCACTAAATACTTTGACCTTTACTATAATTTTGTGCTCAGCTTTTAATAAGGCCCTAAATGTACCGTGTGGGGTTGTGATTGAGGTAGGTCTGGGGTTTAAGGATAGGGTGAGGTGTGAGGTTCCAGTCTGAGGTTATAATGGGAGTGGGGTTATAATAACAATGTGCGGGGTATGTGAGGTAAGAATATGGGGGGTCAGAGAGGAATTATTGTGGCGCTTTAACTTGGGGTGTGAGTGTGGGTGTACTCATAAAAATGCGTGAGGTGTGTCAGGTGTGGGTGTGGTATGATACAGGAATTAATCTATTTCTATTCTATTGCCAGACCCCTCTATCCTGTAAGGGGTAACCACAAACAAATCGCCTCCACGTCGCCCTGTCCAACGCCACATCACTACCTTGCTCCCATATTAATGTGGAGTTAATGTGGGAGATAAATATGGTATGTGGGTAAGGGGATCGAGATAGGAGTGTGTGGGAGAAGTGAGGTATGGCTCTGGAGGTCATGGAGGAATAAGTGTGGGATTCATATGTGGGTGTGGGTGTCAAAAGAGGGTGTGGGGTATGTGGGATGTGGGCATGGGCTATAGAGTATTTTATGTGGGGTTTATATGCCGGTGTGGGGGTCGTAAGGAAGTTCTTTGGGGAATGCAATGATTGGGTGTGGGCGTCATTAAAACAAAATTAACATGGGTTTAATTAAGGGTGTTAATGTGAATGCCATGATGGGAGTGTGTGGGGTATGTGAGGTATGGGTATGGAGGTCACAGAGGAATTAATGTGGGGGGTATGTAAGCTGGGAGAAGATGGGGTCTCATGGGGGAATGGTGGGGATGGGGTTAGAAAGACAGGGGGTAAAAGATGGGTTCAGAAAAGCGAGAGAGGGGAGAGGAGATGGAAAGGAGAGAGAAGAAATATATAGGGAGGCTAAGAGAATATAAAATGGTTGAGAGAATGAAAAAAAGGCAAAAAAAAAAAAGAAAAAAAAAGGTCAAAAGAAGGGACATAAACACAGAACTTTCCCCTCTGTTATTTTTCAAACTTTCAGTCTCTTTCTCCCTTCTTGCTTTCTTCCACAACCTCTTTCTTTTAATTCATCCTTTTCCTTCCACCTCCTCCTCCACCCCCTCTCTGTTTCTATCCCCTTCCCCTCTCTCTTTCCACCCCCCTCCCCCTCCTCCAGCTCCCACCCTCATATTACTGTGATTTAAGTACGTTTACTCACCAGATGGTTGGGGGAAGAGAAAGGGAGGAGAGGGAGGGAGAAGAAGAATTGAGAGAGAGAGAGAGAGAGAGAGAGAGAGAGAGAGAGAGAGAGAGAGAGAAATGAGGAAATGTACTCTTATAAGCAACAGCAGGAGGAAGTAAAAGAGGAACAGGAGAGGCAGTGGAAGGGAATAAGCAAACGTAAGAAAAAAGGAAAGTAAGGAGAAAAATGGATGAAGAAAATGAAGGAAGGAAGAGAAAAGAGAGATGGTACGGAGGAGAGAGAGAAGAAAACGGGGGAGAAATAAAGGGATGGAGGTTCTACAAGTAGGGTTCGAAAAGCAAGGTAGGTTCAAGTAGCAAAATTCGACATGAAAGGTTCGACAATTGGTTTCGGTCATAAAGTAGAGAAAGTAAAGATCATCTAGAGTTTTACTAATGCTGTTCAACACAAAGGGTTCATCAGTCACCGTAATATACAAGCCTGACTAGACAAGCAAGGTCAGACAAGCAAGTTTCAGCAAGTAAGAACTGACAGGCAAGTTTCAGTAAGTAAAGTTTAATGGGGAAATTTCAGCACGCTAAAACTTTCAAGCAAATTTTGGCAAGCATAGGAAACGAGTGGAGACAGAGGGGGGGGGGGAGGCGTAAGCACGGAGTATAATTGATAATGGGTGGATCAATGGATAAAGCAGAATGAAAGAGACTTGGGGGGAATGGGAAGAAGAGAGAGAAAAAGAAAAGAGAGGAAGAAGGAAGACTTGGGAGGAGGGGGAGGGGCAGGAGGAAGAAGAGAAATGGGATGGTAAGCGATGAAAAAAAGCAAAGGATTTACGATGGGAAGCGAGAAAGGATTGAGGCAGAGGTGAAGGGGAGGGAGGAGGAATGAGAGGGGAAGAAGGGGGAGGGGGAGGGGAGAGAGGGAGAGGGAAGTGAGGGAGGAGGAAGAGGTAAGGAAAGAGGAGGTGAAGGAAGGCAGGAAAAGGCTAGAGAAGAAAAAAAGGAATAGAGGAAATTGTGATGGAGCGAGGGAAGAGGTGGGGAGGAAGAGAATAAGTGAAGGAAGGAGGCGAAAAGGTGAAGAAGAGAGGAAAAAGGTGGATGTAGGAAAAGGGGTTAGGAAACTGTTAAGAAGAGGGGAGGGAGGAGGGTAAGAGTTCGAGAGGAAAAGATGAGGGAAGAGGAAAGGAGGGAGGAAAGAGGTGAAGAAGGAGGGAAAAGTGAAGAAGAAGGAGGAGGAAGACCTGATGATTGGGAGAGTGATGAGGGAAACAGGAAGAGCGTAGAGGTTAGCGAAGGTGACGGTGAAGGGGGAGAGGAATAAGGCTGAAAGAAAAGTGGGGAAGGAGGAGAGAGAAATGAGAGAGGTGGAAAATGAAGTTAGGTGGGAAGGGGGCAGAGTTTGGGAGGGAGCAGAGGTTTAGGGGGCGGCAGAGGTTAGGGAGGGGGAGAAACGCGAGGAGGGGGGGGGACAGGGGATGGAAAAAAGTGCACATGAAGCTGAACATAATGGAGTCGAATGATAATGCCTGTGTGATGGAGAAAATACAACGTAGACGACGACAATGAAAAACCTACATGGATAGATAGACAAACTGATACCCGATTGAGTATAAGTTAGGCAGCCTGCTCCCAGTGACCCAGAAGTTTTCCTGCACGGCAACATATGTAGCCAAACACCTTCAAATGCCACCACCTGGGTGCTAATACCAAGCTGTCCATACCGACTTGTGTCAGAACTACCTCATACAGGACTGATGTGACGATATCAGCAGGGACGCATTCATGACGGGGGGCGGGGGGGATCAGGGAAAACCTCTTGAACGAAACTATATGCAGCACTGTTCCCTGGGTGAATAAAAAATAATAATATTAATGATAATAATAATAATAATAATAATAATAATAATCCCGCCATCTTAATACCAGCATTCCACCCTCCTACCACTCGACCCCCGCCACCTCCTCCTCTTCGTATGCGTCCCACAACCCCCAGGCCGCCACCGAGTAACTCCTCCCAAACCCGATACATAAATTCAGCTCCTAGAAAAAAGCGGGCAGGGGTTCACGACCCGGGAGACTGAGCTACATAATCCCTGTGCCCCTCCTCCCCTCCAACTCCCCCGCCCCCCCTCCCCGCCAACTACCCTCCCCCCCCCAGTCATCCCTCCCCAACTACCCCTTCCTTTATCCAACTACCCTACCCCCTCTAACTCTCCTCCCCTCCCGCTCCTTAACCCCCTCTTCCTCTTCCTCCACCTTTCCATCCCTCACCCCTTCCTCTGCTCCCACATCTCTCCCTGTCCCTTACTTTCAGCCACCCCGACAGCCACTACCGTACTCCCCCTTTCCTTTCTCACCCCCTCCTCCACTTCCCCCACCTCTCTCCCTCCAGCCACCTGTTAATGCTTCAGTGACAAGTATTTGAGTTTTGCATTACTTCTCTCTTTAAATCACCTCCGTCTGCTGTGCTTGTGTGATTCTGGACGGTATTTTTTTTCTTTTTATTTCGACATTTCAAGAATCTAAGTTCACTGTACTCTCAAAACTTTATAAGAAGCACTGATTCACTTTATCTACTCACCTGGTGTACAAGCAAGAAAGTAAGAAAAATAAAACATTACTTGTACACTGATTTCCGTCTAATTTAATCCGATCATCTAAATTCATTGGGCTCGAAACTTAAATTACCTAAATGTTAAAGTCAAGCTGTGTATGTGTGTGTGTCTGTCTGTGCTTTTGTTCGTTTCTTTCATAAGAACGGTAATAAAAATCGACATAATTCTTTTTGCATCACGTCGGGGTAAGTCCAGGGAGTGTCAGAAAACCATCAATAAATTTTGGAGATCGCGCGCGACGAGACGGCGAGAAATTCTCGGAAATCGCGAACGGTGAAAATATGCGAAACTAATTTTTTCGACTTTCTGGTCATAACTGGTCACTGTGGGCTCAATATTGTATGGAAACAAAGATAATGGTATTTGCAAACCTTCTGTGATGGAAAGGCTATTAGTTAGTCTCGTAAATTTCTGTGGGCAAGCACTAGTGCACTAATAAAATCTCAATAAAACAATCATAATATACTTACATACATACATACTGTACATACATACATACAGTCCATACATACATGCATGCATACATACATACATACATCTAAATTACGTATAAATACACAACTGAATGCCGACAATTTGACTAACGGGAAAATGTCAGCACTTATGATTTTCACCGTTCACTCCGTCGACAGCAGTTCTGGTTTTGTGCATTTCTCTGCCTGGTGACGGACACGACCCAACTCATTGATGTGGTGGAAAATTAAGATGAGGACAATACATGAACCCCTTATATTTAGTACCAAAAGAGTATAGAAATAATAATAACTACGAGGGATGAAAATAAATGTTCATTCACGTATATCTAACTACATTTCAAGAGTGCATGAACCAGCAATATCGTCCTTATCGCTTTCTGCCGTTTCTGTAAAATTTCTCTCAGGCACTGTCAAACCTCTCTCTCTCTCTCTCTCTCTCTCTCTCTCTCTCTCTCTCTCTTTTATGAATTTCTTATGCGGTTCATGGCTGGAAGGTCTGGAGGGTGAGGGAGAGCCGTCTGCTGTGCTATACTTTCACCTGATTTGAGAATATAGAAAAATTTCTGTTCATTAAGAGGGCTGACCATCTCGTTGAAAGAGTTATGTCTGTGTAGTCTGTGTACCTCTACGTAATTCTCCTGTCTGAGCAAAACCAGCCACTATATATATATATGGATTCTAAAAACATAAGCCCATCTGTCTATTTCTCTATCTATCTATTTATTTATCTATCCATTTTCTGGCACCTTATCCTGAAAGAAGAGGTACCAGCCCAAAAACCTCCAGGCCTTTTTGTCCATACTCATCAACGCATCCCCCGCTACCCCCCTCCTCCTCCCACTGAGCACAGCCACCCTCATAAACTTTCCCTCTATCAATCTCTCTATCCATCTATCTATTGTCTGACGCCGCATCCAGTAGGAGGTAATCCCAAGAAAAGAACCTCCAGGCATATCTGTCCATACTCAGCAACGACCCCACCTCCTCCTCCTCCTCTTCCTCCACACAAGCACCCTCATACACACCCCGTCACCTTACACCTTCACCTAATACTCGGCCAAACTCTCCTCGGCAAGTGATCTCAGTGCTGTTTCTCGTAGGTTTAAAAAGCTCCGTAGCACCTCTTACTCTGATATTTATTTTTGTTATTTGCATATAATTTTAACGTGTGTGTTATAAAATTCTAGGTCCTACATTCCAGTGACGTCTTTTGTAATATATTCTCCTGACGATTTTATGCAGATTACGAAAATACTAAGGGAGTTGATGAGGGTTACATTATATCTAACCCCCCCAGTTTGAATGCATTTACCAAGCTGAGTGAAATCGTCTGGAAAAATAATTAA
>NC_136977.1:20994827-21162327 GCF_032717465.1 Coenobita brevimanus
GTGGCCGTCACATGTTAGTGGTTGTATGCACTGGCGAGTTTGAATGGACACGGACAGATCATGTTGGTCGATCGTCCATCCATGAAAATATTTAACTATAGAGTATGAGATTTTAACTTAACATTGGCTAACTTGAGCAACGCCGGGTAGCACTTTTAGGCACTAGTTCTTATTCTTTTGCGGGTATTTGCTATTTCATTTTCGATACTGACTGCAATAATTATCATACAAGAGATTATTACCGAGACACATACAGAGGTAAACTGATAAGGAAGAGGAGCAAGGAACCCCCCTAAAGTGAGGAGAATGCGCCCCAAAGTTAGTTTAGAACTTCAGGCAAATCAAATCACTCACTTTCCTGCCCTCGCTTTTCCTTGGGTCCCTGTGTATTAACCTTGATTCTCAGCCCCATAATTCTCTCGCCTGTCTGTAAAAGAACCCTACTGTAACTAATGCCAAGCCTGTTCTCTAGTAACTCTCGTCCTGCCGCCAACATCCTTTCACCTTACCGCAGTTTACCATCACACACACACACACACACACACACACACACACACACACACACACACACACACACACACACACACACACACACACACACACACACACACACACACACACACACACACACACACTACACTCACTACACTGCACACCACACACACACACACACACAAATACACTACACTGCACACCACACACACACACACACACACACACACACACACACACACACACACACACTACACTGCACACCACACACACACACACACACACACACACACACACACACACACACACACACACACACACACACACACACACACACACACACACAACACACCACACCACACACACACACACACACACACACACACACACACACACACACACACACACACACTACACTGCACACCACACACACACACACACACACACACACACACACACACACACACACACACACACTACACTGCACACCACACACACACACACACACACACACACACACACACACACACACACACACACACACACACACACACACACACACACTACAGTGCACACCACACACACGCACACACACACACACACACACACACACACACACACACACACACACACTACACTGCACACCACACACCCTCCCTGCCCCACACAACCGTGCCCCCAGCAGCGGTGAATGACTAAGCTCCTCATCACCAATAATTCCTCTAATGAATGTACAGTCGCTGTCAAAAGTTTATTCACACCGTCTCTAGGCCTAATGAAATCTTGCTAAGCTCCTGAACAAACAAGTGGGTTAGAATCTTGGCTCGTCTACCTCCCAGCATGAGTTATAAATGATCTTTACAACTGACTTTATTGGTAATATAATCTTGACTGCTCAAGGCGTGGAAATCAAGTAGCACTTTCTTTTGCCTTTGTACTCTAATTCCTTTAAGTAACGTGTTTATAAAATTAATATGCTAAATGTAAGAGTGTGTTTCTTTGTTACTCTTCTCTATGAAAAATGTCGAAACAATTTTCTAGTATTTACGTGACCAGTAAAATTTTTCGATTTTAATTTGACCTCATCCCCAGATATGCCAAAAAAAAAAAAAAAAAAAAAATCACTGAACTCATGGACGGAGCAGCAGATGGAGTCAACCTGTATTCCTTGCTCGACAAATTCCACGTAACAAGGAACTTATCTCATTTCTTCAAGTCGTCGGTCACTTTATCGTTTTTACTTCATATATCACTAATACTATTATTATTATTATTATTATTATTATTAGTATTATTATTATCATTATTATTATTATTATTATTATTATTTGTTAGGCAATTTTTTTTTTTTTTTAGTATTTTTTCGACCTGGAGTGGTTTAAAATATCATTCATTTAACTCTTCATTAAATGACGTTTCCCAAAGATAAAGGAAATCGTCTTAAGGTAATAAGACTAAACTAAAAATATGGCGTCGGTCTGAAGAGGTTAATATCCCCCAAACAGGATATTAAATGGCAAACATACACACAATCGATTCTCTGTCGTAAGTAAGACCACAACTAAGATCGGATTTTGGAGGAAGAAATTTTAATACATTGGGAAAAAAAAAAAACTCATGTCCCTTGTTTTACCTGCAGAAAAAAATCCCACAAGAAAATCTGTTTCTTGAATATCATCTCAGGATTATTCTGAATTAACTTGTAACACAGTATCATTTCCGAGTCATTTTTTTTTTTTTGTGGGTTCAGGGCACTTATTAGCACTCATCTCCATTCCTTTATTTCTACGTCTATCTATCTATATATATATACCTAGACTGCTTCCCCCAAGGAAAGGGAGGTAGCCGAGACAGGACGGCACACTCCCCATTTACTCACCCATTCAAACACATTCATTCACATCTTAGCCCCAAAGGGGAGAACGGACAGATCCTCACCGCACCACACCGCACAAGGGTCAACTGCGCAATGCAATCAGTGACATCGGCAGCAGGGCCCGACAGCAGAACTGGTTTACCCCTGCCACATCATAACAGACTCATCCCCTTACCCGCACCTGACCTGACTAGCTGATCAGACCAAATGCGGGAGAATATCCCCTCAGGGCTGCGTCATCACTTATTCATTCACAATTTCTCTCCATTCATTTCTGTCACGCACAGCCACTCTTCCTTGCTCGACAGACATCCCTCTCGCATCCAACGCTCTCTTCACACTGTCCATCCATCCTATTCGTGGTCTTCCTCTCAGTCTTACACCTCTTACATCATATCTAGTTATCTTTTTCACCAATCGCTCATTATCCATTCTCTCCATATGCCCAAACCATCGCAACACCCTCTGCTCAACTCTACCAGCCATCTCCCGAACAACTCCAGTTCTCCTTTGCACTTCATCATTTCGCACCTGATCCATACGCGTCACTCCACACATACTCCTCAGACACCTCATCTCCATTACATTCAAACTTTTCCTCTCTGCTACACCCATATTCCATGTTTCAGCCCCATACAATGCAGTCGGTACCACAACACCTTCATACAGCCTTCTCTTTACATCCATTCTAAGCGAACGACATTTAAACACTTTTTTCATTCCTCCCAGCACATTTCCTACTTCATTTATTCTAAACTTCACTTCTGCATCTATTCTTCCATCCACAGCAACATGTGACTCTAGATATTTAAAACAATCTACCTCCTCAAGCAACTCACCATTCAAAACTATATTCATCCCCCTACCATCTATCAACCTCGTACTCTTCATCACTTTACTCTTATTCTCATTTACTTTCAATTTCCTCCTTTCACACACCCTTCCAAACTCCTCTACCAACTGTCTCAATCTCTCCTCTGAATCAGTCACCAGTGCAGTATCATCTGCAAACAGCAGCTGCTTCAGATTCCACTCTCCACCATCAACATTCACCAGACTCAGACCTCCACCTAAAACTCTTGCATTCACCTCCCTTACAACACCATCCATGTAAATATTAAACAACCAAGGCGACATCACACATCCCTGTCGCAGCCCCACTCTCACGGGAAACCAATCACTCACAGCATTTCCCACTCTTGCACACGCTTTACTATTTACAAAAAAACTTTTCATCCCTTTTAGTAACCTACCATCAAGTCCATACAATCTTAAAACAGTCCACAAAGCCTCCCTATCAATTCTATCATACGCTTTCTCTAAATCCATAAATGCCCAAAACACATCCTTGCCTTTCGCTAAATACTTTTCACACACTTGTCTCACAGCAAACACCTGATCAACGCATCCCCTCCCTCTCCTAAAGCCACACTGCTCATCACCAATCACTCCCTCTGTACCCTCTCTAACTCTCATAATCAACACTCTACCATACACCTTACCTACAACACTCAATAGACTTATACCCCTAAAGCTAGTACATTCATTCTTATCACCCTTGCCTTTATACAACGGGACCACACAAGCACTTGCCCAGTCAATTGGCACCATACCTTTCTCAAGGCACACATTCAACAATCTTACTAACCGGTCAACAATAGTCACTCCACCACCCTTCAGGCATTCCACAGCACACCCATCCATACCTGCAGCTTTCCCTGTTTTCATCTCCTTTACTGCCTTCTCCACTTCCTCCTTCGTGATCAAAGAATCATTTAACTCTCCCAACACATTTATTCCTTGCACCCTTCCATCCGCCACAATCTCAGCCACCCTTTCCTCCTCTACATTTAACAATCTTTCAAAATACTCTGCCCATCTCTTCCTTACTGCATCCATTTCAATTAACATCCTTCCATCCTCTGATTTTACTCGTTCTTCCTTCCCAGACTCTCCCTTCCGCACCCTTTTCACCTCCTTCCAAAACATTTTCTTATTCTGTTGAAAATTCTCTGTCAGCCGCCTACCCCACCTCTCATCTGCTGCCACTTTAGCATCACGCACAGCCCTTCTCGCTCTATTCATCTTCTCCTTATACCTTTCATATGACATCTCATCCTTCCTCTGCAGCCACACTTCATATGCACGTCTCTTCTCAGCCACAGCCATACTTACTTCCTCGCACCACCATTCACTTCCTTTTCTTACACCACCACCCACACGTCTCACACCACACACCTCTTCTGCATGCCCCACCACAGCACTCTTAAACAACTGCCATTCCTCCTCCACGCTGCCATTTTCCCGATCTTTCACTGCGTTAATATAATCTACTTAATTATGACCGCCAATTTTGTCAATACAGGAAAAAAAAAAATAGGGAGGGGTAAGTGTGAAATAAATCGCTATGAAGCAGGTATTGGGAAATATCTTAAGTCCAGGAGAAAACAGCTTTTGGTAAGAATCTTAAGTAAGTAGGATATATAGGAACTGAAACCTTTAAAATTATGCTTATCAGATATTTAATTTGCTGGCGAAGACGCAATGATTCCTCAGATAACAGCACTTATAATGAGGCGGACCGGGTTTGAGGGAGCCTGAATTCACATCTACACATGCATAATTCATTAGCATTAGGCGATAAGCACAGACTGGCTGAATGCAGGCGGGTGGCGGTGTGCTTACTTCATGAGCTGATTTTAAAATATGACTCCTTTTTTGTGGGTATCAGTACATTATAATTGCAGGAAAATGTTCCTAAATTGCAAGAAAATGCTTGAAAAATTGCAGGAAAGTATTCATACAATTGCAGGAAAAAGCTCGTAAAACTGCAAGAAAATGCTCGTACAATTGCAAGAAAATGTTCGTAAAATTGCAAGAAAATGCTTGAGAAATTGCAGGAAAATGTTCGTAAAATTGTAGGAAAATGTTCGTAAAATTGCAAGATAATGTTAGTAAAACTGCAAGAAAATGTTCGTTCAATTTCAAGAAAATGTTCGCAAAATTGCAGGAATATGTTCGTATATTCAAGGAAGGTCGTTCAGCACACAAAACTCAAATAATCACTGGAAGAAGGATATAAAATCTCGGAAAATACTTCCAAAATAATGAAAAAAAAAAAAAACTATAAAATATCTCTGTTACTTTAAAACACCAAGAATTTTCCTATAATACTGATCAAACCTCAAGGATATCTCTGGAATGCTAATAAACTTTCTAGAATACCCAAAAATGGCGCTAGATTCGGTGCCGCTCGCTATCAAAATCAAAGGTTAATTTTGCATCTACAGTATATCAGTCCTCATGAATTTCACCGCATGATCGGATTTTCTCTGAGGGAGAGTGATGGCCGTAAATAATCCTTTCTCATGCTGGCAAGTACGAATAAACAAAATGTGTTTATAGGGAGAGTATCAGTGCATGTGAAGGTGATGGTACCGTATTGAGTGTGTGTGTGCGTTAGAGACCGTATAAATCTACATGTATTTGATCCGTATTTCTAGATGCATTTATTCAGTGTATGCATTTTATTTGAACCTACATGAAAAAATGTTAAGACAATTCAGGTGCAAAAACATTATCTTATCCCAGGTTCCTCTGTGGTGGTGTAGTGGTCTGTAGGCGCCAATCGGCGAAAATATTGTGTCGAAGGAGCAAATATACGAACTTAAGGGGTTAATGGCGGCTTTGTGATCGTGCCACCAGGAGAGTAAACCGGTCATCTACCCTTAACATTTATTTTTTATTTTTTTACTCAGGAAGTCTTACTAAAGTTGATAACCTTCTTTGGAACGTAACAAGAATTAAAAAAAAAATATATAAACATATCTCCCTCACCTAATTCTTACCTAAACTTACACTTACACACTCACCTTTGGTTTTACTTCATTCTTGCGTGACAGACTGACCGGTAACAGTAGCAGTACAGTCGGCATCAAAAGTTCTGTCGCCCCTCCTGCCTCTATTTCCACGAACCCGGAAAAATCAGCGTGGTGGACCTGCAGCAAACGACGCTTACGACTCTGACATGAAGCCAAAGGAAGTCAACAGTACCAATGGCTGCGGATTCACCACACTCATTTTCAGAGTCGGTGGAGAGAGCAGAGCAGGAGGGGCGACAGGACTTTTGATACCGGCTTTACGCTCCATTTTGCCCAGTTAGAGGTGCAGGGGCCCGGGGCTAGGCTGTCGAAGTCCAATATTTTAATGGAAGAACATAGAGCTAAGTACTGATATCATCAAAGCTTCGAAAACCCCCCAGTCGCCATTTGAGAATCCAGACCGATGCGTGTGACAACTGATCCCCTTCCCCCCTCCCTCTCCACCCCCGACTGGTGCCCTAGATCACTATACCACCATGCAAGTGATTTATACATGGAGGGAAATTATATACGAGACTTTCCTTAAATGGCGTTTAAGTGTCATCCAATAGTGACATTATGAAGAAATCAAGCCCAAATTTCCACTTACCTAAAAAAAAAAAAAAAGAATCTTTAGAGAATACTGCTAATAATAAGTGTAATAATAATAATAACAATAATAATAATAACAATAATAATAATAACAATAATAATAATAATAATAATAATAATAATAATAAATAAACATCAGCTAAATCATCTTCAGACATCATCATCATTATTAACACCCTAACTATCATCATCATCATAAACACAATCACTCTCTCACCCACCACCAACATTCGCCAAAGCACCAGTCACTGAAATCATAATATATACAATGAGATAAAGCAGATTAATTGAAACAAACTACTCATTATGTGTCTGTCAGCATAATTCACAATAAATAAACAGGTGAATATAATTAAACTTGATTATGTGCCAGGCTAAACAATTTATAATAAAAAAACATAAGTGTATTCTGACTGAAGCTCACAGCCGATAGCGTCAATCAATATAGTGTATAATGAACACGAAACTAACTGAAAACAAACTGAATCCTACAAGATAATGTTTTAACCAAGGCATGTCTTAAGTACTTTACGAACAAAAATCTCTCCTCACACACACACACACACACACACACACACACACACACACACACACACACACACACACACACACGAATAATATACAGACGCCATTTTACTGTCCATAGCTCGTTCACTACAAGGGTCTCTCCTACTACTTAATAAAAATCGTCTGGCGTCACTAAGAATAAAAACAGAACTGACTTTATTCAATGGAAGTAGTAATCCCCTTCAGCCCGACGAGATAGATAGATAGAGAGAGAGAGACACAGACAGAAATAGACTTAGATAGATAAAGATTTCAATTTAATTTTTCCCACCTACTCCTATGGTCGAATCTGCCCAGCTTTCGGGAGAATTTTTTTTTTACTTGGGGTTTAGATTCAGCCAAACCCCCTTATATACAGGCTGTATTTATTTATTTATTTATTTATTTATTAAACTTTTTCTTCATTTTTTTCACTCCTACTATCTGCAGTCGTCTCCATTCAGCTTTAAAGATTTTTTTTTTTTTTTTAATGGGAGAATTCGATACAGCCATCACTAACCTATTCACAGTTAAGTCAATCTCAAAAATTAAATATAATAATGATTCTGCTACTACCACTACTGCTGCTACTACTACTACTACTACTACTCCTACTACTACTAATAATAATAATAATAATAATCAGACAGCACTAAAGAAAATAAAAAAATAAACACCCACCACAGGATGGAAATGTTCAACAAAGCACCTCCACCTTGACAAGAGCATAAACGAAGAGGTGAAGAGTATAACACACGCCTTCACGATGTTCGAACCTGTCCCAGCCCTTCCGTAATTGCTCCACAGTTATTTATATTCGCTTCCTCTATTGCCCCCATCCCAACACGCAACTCAGACGAGCAAAAATACCTGTTTCTTCCGTTGTATTGGAGGTGTGTGTGTGTGTGTGTGAGTGTGTGTGTGTGTGTGTGTGTGTGTGTGTGTGAGAGAGAGAGAGAGAGAGAGAGAGAGAGAGAGAAACATGGAAGACAAGAGAATTACCGATTACGACTACCGGTTGTGGGTTAAGAAATGGTGCAAGTAACCGCAATATGCAATACCGGAAACAAGATACATTGCACCAAGCTAACACATCCACTACCAGGCAACCCCCTACGTTGAAAAAAAGGAAAATAAAAAGAAAAAGAAAAAAAATCGTCTGGTCACCGCAAGAACGAAAAAGAAGACTTTATAATACCGACGGGGCTAAAAATCACCTGAAAATCGTTGCCCTCTATTATCTTCATTTTTGCCTGCGTCGGGAAATGCAGGGTATATGGGAACGCAGTGTGCTTAGTTTCTTGCCTTTTTCTTTATGCAAAATGTTATACAGCGGTGTTTTTGAGAATTGTTGGACATGAGTACGATGATGATGATGATGATGATGATGATTATAAATTACACACTTATTATTTCCCGAGGTGAGGTAAGGTAACAAGTGTCAGCATTGGTATAGTTGACTACAGTGATGATGATGATGATGATGACTGATGGTGATGCTGACGATAACGATGACGACTGATGCTAATGATAATAACAAACACGATGATGAAGACAGTGATAATGATGAACAGAATATCCGAAGTTATTATTCCCTGGGTGAGGTATGGTACAGTGAGTGTCAATATCAGGGTGTGAGTGAGTGGTGGTGCCCCTGCCGGCTGTGTGGTGTTGCCGGTAACCACATAATCACCGGCTGTCACGGCTGCAAAAACTGTAATGGTCACCTGTCGGGCCCATCTTCCCGCCGCGGCAGGTAATGGCCCACTTACACCTGGAGGAAAAAGTTAATATTCCCCTACCTCTACTTGACAAATGAGGCATATCCGTCACTTCCTACCCTATCACATCATATCAGAGAGGATCCTCCATGAGTAGGGATACATTTCAAGCCTTTCTCAGCCTAGAAATATCTGCCTTACTGGGAAAAGTGAGAGGGAGATGATGCAAAATATCACTCGAATTTTTGTCCCTGTCCTTACACCCCCGCTTACCTAATACCATATTCTCTTATCACAGCAAGATGTGCTGGCGATAATCATAATTACATTGGAATTATACTTGACGTTAATGTGTGTCCGATGTACAGAATTCGTCGGGGAGGTCAAGGGGAAAACAGTAATCTCGGGTAATAACAGCAACTTTGATACTCCGATTACCTTCAACCTTCTCCCCAGGTGCTGAGTTTTAGCCAAGTCACTGGATACCATTTTCTTGATACTGGGAGTCTTATTGGTACTTCTTCTTTAATTATTGTATATTAGACCTCAGCTTCTTGCATATCATTTATATTTATTGATGGTGAAGTGAATATATGAATCGACTACGACTAAACGTTGAGGAAGAGATGTCTAGACGTTGATAAAAGCAAAAAATGAACAAGCGATCATTATCGATGGATGAAACAGAGATGGAGGTGCACATTTCAAGAGGTGAACCTTCTTCTTAACTTGACAGCCAACGTAATAATCCCTATCCAGTAAGCATCTCTCTCTCTCTCTCTAAATATATATGGGGGTAGTTAAACCTGTAAAATGAAGCAGAACAAGGACGACATGAATGATGAGTGAATGGATGTATGGCCCATTTCACATTGCATTCTGATGGTTCTACTTTTGTGCCTGCCTATTCATTATTGTGAATTATTCCCACCACATGTATTTAACTGAATACACCACGACGGAGAAGATAATGACGATGCTGACAATAACGATGACATACCCTACATATACAACATACAAGAGAACAGTGAGGTGAAATACTGTATACAAAACAAACTGCAAAGGAAAGACTGCGAGCGATCCTATTAAAATGACAATGATAAGGCTCACGGTGATGACGATAGTGGAATGCTTTGTGGAGGTGCGGGGCGGGAGAGAGGGTGAAGGAGTCTGCTCACAATAAAGTCAACCATAATAAACCCTTTGCCCTGCCATGACCTACTTTCGCATTTTGTATTTGCTACCGTCGACCGAATTCCTTTTGATTTGGGAGTCCATTTGCAACACTGAGGGTGAAGGAGCTTGTTTCTAAGTCCTTCAGTACCAAATAATTCTCCTAAACAGTCGTCTGCAGTTAAAAATAAAGGGGGTGAGGGACACATAATACACAAAGAATAAACTACTTCTGATTTTTTTTTATTATCCTGTTATCTCCAGCATCAAACAAATTCATTTACATCAGACGGGAGGGGGGGGGGGGAGGAAGGAAAAAATCATACTGCGGAAAATAGCAATAATCTCCCCGTAAATGCAGTATAGGAAATCACTGACCTCACTTGGCTCCTCAGTTTAGAAAGGCGGCTATTTTGCTGTCATAATATTACTTAAGGATTATTGGCGTTTCCTGCTCTGATTTTCTTGCAGTCCCCCCTCCTTGCTTCCCCATCTCTCTCTCTCTCTCTCTCTCGTTTACATATGAGTATCTACCTGTACCTATCAATAAATCTATCAATCTACCAATCTGTCCATTACTGTCTGTCTATTTATCTATCCATTTATCTATGCTCTCTCTCTCTCTCTCTCAAAATATTACCCAAGAATTCACAGTTTTCCGCTCCCATTTCCTCCCGTCTGCCCTTACCTAGCCCACCCCGGTCTTCTTCGCCTAAAATATCGAGAGGAGGTGCCGGGGTCGCCTTCACTCTCGGGGTAATATTGGGCTTTCGAGGCAGGGGAAGAAGATGTATTGATTTGTATCGGTGACGTGAGGTAGGGCGGAGTTAAGGCTTCGGATTGGAATTAGCCGTTCTCTCTTTATCATTCTCGTTCACTTTCTCTCTCCCTCGTTCTCTTCTCTCTCTGTGTCTATTTATCTATTTATCTATTTCTCTCTATCTACCTATCAATCTAGCTCTCTCTTTTCCCTATCTATATCCTTTCTCGCCCACTTTCTTCTCGGTTATCGGTCTGACAGTACATTTTCCTCTCTCTCTCTCTCTCTCTCTCTCTCTGTCAGACGATAAGCGGGGCGGTTCGAACTGGGGGCTCAGGTCACATAAGGGAGAGGTCAACACGTGTGACTTACTTTCCTCAACATGCCGTAAGGTGGAAGAGAGTTGGTTTATTTTTTTTCCCTCCCTTCACTTTTTGATAATTTTCACTTTTTTTTTTTTTTACATTGTTCCTGCAACCACCAGACGGATTTATTCTGCTTAGGATTTATTTTATTTTATTTTTATACTTATGGAATTAGATATTTTTATTTCCTTCTTAAGACAGACGGCATATTTTCTTTATTGTTAATGTTGTTACCTGTAGGCTATCAGTTAAGTTTTGCAGTGCTCGTCATTAGTAATGTGGTTAGAAATAATCTCCATTAAACATCCTAAAGCCTGATTTCTCTCCTCAGGCTGAATAAAATCGTCTAAAGGCACCAAGAATACAACATAAAATACATCATAGGAGTGAAAGGTTTAATAAACATTTTTAAAACTAAAGATTCCTCCTACGTTGAGAAAATAATCGTCTGGTGTTAGTAAGAATGAAGGAAAAATGAAAGGCTTAAGGGTGACTAAAAATGTACAGTTTCCGACACAAGTATCGAGTCACTTCACTGCGATAAATAGCGACAGTGAACAATAACTTTCGAAACCCAGTATTTCAATCTTCGCAACCCAACAAACTTACCATAATACTGTGTGAGAGTTTAGACAAAAAAAAAAAAAAACGATATTAGTCTGTAGATGGCCTGGGAGTGAATTACCGATTTGTAGGCTAGTCGATCAGGGTCTCTCTCTCTCTCTCTCTCTCTCTCTCTCTCTCTCTCTCTCTCTCTCTCTCTCTCAGGAGGGTCTAGGTTATATTAGGTTAGGTTAAATTAAAGCACGATGATAGGTTAGAATAGGTTGAGTTAGGTTTGGGTGGAGGTTGGGTTAAGTTACATTAGGTTACGCTGGGTTAAGTTACTCTAAGTTAGGTCGGATTAGGTCAGGTTATGTAAAGTCAAATTAAGGCAGATGAGGTTAGGTTAAGGTTAAATTAAAAAAAAAAAAAAAAGTACGTTCGTTTTGGATAGGAGAAAAATTAGTGTCCGCCGCCGAAATGGCATACAGTTCCGAAATACCCATGCCGTGAAAAGCGTGACGAGCATCAGATTATTCATGAGTAATTTTCAGTCACAAAACCTATATCAACATAGACTCCCTTCCCAGCCGTCATGGAGCTCCTGTTACTGAGGACCTGATGGGAGAAGTGAGGCTCCTATATTCTATTATTTTTTTTCCTGGAAATTTTAAACTGGGCTGGAAAAGATCAGATATGTTTTTACTTTTTTTCATGCAAGGAAGAAGGAATCAAGGGCCAGGAGTCTGCAAATTTAGTCCCTTCAGCCTGTGGACATGTTTTGATTTCGTATTGGATAATGGCAGACTGTTTTATATATCTATGAAGGTTCCTCTTTTACTGAAGGATTTATCGAAGGCCGCACCTAACCCATCCAGTTCAAAAAATCTTCCCAAATTTAAATAACATAGTCTGGATTTAACAAGATATCTATATATAAAGACGCCATCGAGGTGAAAGAGTCGACCGAAAGAGAAAGAAAGAAAGAAAGAAAACGAATGAACGAAGAAAGGTAAAGAAAAAAAAAAAAACATTCACCCAAACACTCAGCATCACACACTACGGCACAACAAACGACAATTTTTGAACACTGTTTTTCGAGGTCACACGTTTCAATAATTGTGGTGTTTTCAGCCATAAATACCATAAATGCGAAGTACACGTCATATTACACATTCATTTTCTCCCTCACTGTACCCTCTTCTCTTGTATTTTACTCCATCCAGACGATTTTATTCAGCTTGCGTTGACTATGGGAACCTGAGGGTGTTGATATTAGTACCCTTAAACCCTCTCATCGTAGGGACAACTCTAGTGTTCCATTTCAGCTAATTCCAGACGATTTTATGCAGCTGAGAGCATAGGTGTCTGGATGTGTTACTGTCATGTGTCGTGAAATATATTAAGTTTTATTTTGTAGTAGTAGTAGTAGTAGTAGTAGTAGTACTCCTTCTACTCCTATTACTGCTACTACTACTACTACTATTATTATTATCACCACTCCTACTACTCATCCTATCACCATCATCATCATCATCATCATCATCATTATACGGTAAGGTTAAGACAAAGGCGGAGGAAAGAAAAAAAAAAATAACTGTGGCAAGAATCAGAATCCAGTGCGAGTAGAATCAGACATTACTGCGACGCGAAAGTACTAAGGTTATAATCAGAGTCGAAACCCATAGAAAAAAAAAAAAAAAAAGAACGAAGGGGAAAAAAAAACTTCCTGAAACATAACGGGGCAAAATTTCACGATAATCTCTTTCGCTGCTTAAGATGCACATAAAGCCATGAAATAGGAGGGTGGAGGGGCCGCGGTGGAAGTAGAAGTGAAGGGGTGGAAGGGGTGCAGGGAGGAGAAGTGGAGGGGAAAAAGTTACGTTGAGGGAATGGGAGGAATGTGGGAGAGACGAAGGTATGATACAGGAAGAGACAAAAGTTTGGGTACTGTTCTACTGCGTCTACTTGATAACAGTGATAAAAGATGATGACGGCGATAATTTTCTGAAAAGGTATTTAGGTGAAGAAAATGCATATGTCACTGTCTAACCTTCAAGTGTGTTTGATCTAGGAGTGGCGATGATGATGATGATGATGATGATGATGTAAAATAATAAGGAGAAAAAGAGGAGAAGGAGGGGCGATGATAGGGGGAGAGAGACAGAGAGGCGAGGAAGGGGTAGAAGTTCGTAGGAGAAGAGGAAGAAAGGGAATGAATATTTGCAATTAAAAAGAAAAAAAGGAGAGCAGACGAGGGGAAGACAGATGAAGAAAAGCGTGATGATGGAAAAGAATAAAGTTCAATATACGAGTACAAGGAAAGACAAGAGCGAGGAAGATAAAGACTGGAAGAGAGAGAGAGAGAGAGAGAGAGAGAGCAGAGGGTGATAGTCTCTCTCACAGCCATTTCTTATCACAAGGAGTGATATAGTTTCTCTTTCACTGCCACTGACTCCCCTGGGCTGCCACACTTGACGAACTACTCACAAAGATAATTAAGATATGTAAATAGCCACCAGGGGCCCTAGGTGAAGGGGAGGGGGGTGGGGGATGTTCTGCCTTGATGTGATCTTGTTTGTGTTAATTTTTTTTAATGCGAGGAAGAAGGAATCAAAGGCCACGAGCCCTCAATTACTGATCCTTCCAAGAGAAAAACAAAATACAAGAGAAAGCCAAATTCAAGATTCGATCATTTCGAGATGCCTGGACACACTGCGTTTGAATGACTGGAGATCATAGGAAGCAGGAAGCACAGACAGAGGGAGACAGTTCCAGAGTTGACCTGTTGCATAAATGAAGAACTGGGAGTAACGATTAACTCTTGCATTAGAGAGTTGGACAGAAAAGGGATGAGAGTTTACTGCTAGACGGGTGCTACGCGCCCGTCGTAGAGGTGGAGGAATGCATGCAGACAGATCAGAGGAGCAGTGACCATTGAAGTAGCGATAGAAAAGAGATAAAGATGCACCAGTGCAACGAAGAGACAGAGGTTGAAGGGAGTCAATAAGAGGAGGAGAGTTAATGAGACGAAAAGCCTTTGACTCCACCCTATTGAGAAGAGCTGTATGTGGAGAGCCTCCCCACATATGAGAGTTGTACTCCACACAGAGGCGGATAAAACCCCTGTATAGAGTCAACAATTGTGCAGGGGTAAAGAAGGAATGGAGTCGGCTTAGCGCACCTAATCTCTTGGAAGCAAATTTTCCAGGAGATGTTATTTGATCTTTCCAAGATAAGTCCCGAGTAAATGAAACCCCAAGGATGTTCAAGGATGATGCAGGATTAAGCTGAATATCATTAAACATTAGTGGGTGTACCTGTGGAAGATTTTGTCGGGTTGATAGGTGTAAAAACTGAGTCTTTAATGCATTAAAAAAACAAGATTATTTTTACCCCAGTCAGAGATACGAGCCAAGTCAGACATCAGGTGTGCCATAGCCTCATCCCTTGTTTGTTGAAGTAACTGCTGAGATGGACGTTGCGGGAACCGAATGGAAAGGTGAAGGGTGGAGTCATAAGCGTATGAGTGGATAAGGTTAGATGTACAGCTTTGAAGGTCATTGATGAATAAAAGGAAGAGAGTTGGTGATAGGACAGCCCTGAGGAACACCACTGTTGATAGATCTAGGAGAAGAACTACGGCCGTCTACAACAGCGGCTATAGAACGACCAGAAAGGAAGCTCTAGACGAAGGCACAGATAGAAGGATAGAAATCGTAAGAGGGCAGTTTGGAAATTAAAGATTTATGCCAGACTCGACCGAAAGCCTTTGAGATGTCAAGTGCAATGGCAAAGCTTTCGCCAAAGTCCCGAAAGGAGGATGACCAGAAGTCTGAAAGGTAGGTGAGAAGATCGTCAGTGGAGCGTTCCTGAAGGAACCCATACTGACGATCAGAAAGAAGGTTGTGATAGGAAAGATGCTTTAAAATTTTTCTATTAAGAATTGATTCGAAAACTTTTGAGATACAGGATGTTAAAGCAATTGGACGCAAGTTAGAGGGTTGGGAATGGTCACCCTTCTTTGTGACAGGCTGAATGAGAGCAAACTTCCAGCAAGAAGGAAAGGTACAAGTTGATAGACAAAGGTGAAAGAGTTTGCCTAGGCAGGGTGTAAGCACAGAAGCACAGTTCTTGAGAACAATAGGAGGGACTCCAACAGGGCCATATGCCTTATTAGTATTGAGGCCTGTGATGGCAGAATCAGCTGAAGAAATTTTAATGTCAGCCATGAGGAAGTCAGAGAGGGAAGTGATGGAGGAACAGCACCGGAATCGTCTAAGGTAGAAATGGAGGAGAAAGTCTGAGTGAAGAGATCTGCTTTATCAGTACAAGAAATAGCTACAGACCCATCAGAGTAGAAAAGGGGAGGGAAGGTTAATGAGGTAGGGTTGTTAGAAAGATTTTTGGCAAGGTGCCAGAAGGAGCGGGAAGAATTCGAGTTGGAGAGTTGAGAGCATTTAGTACAGATGAAATTATTTTTGGCAGAACGAAGAACAGACTTAGCACGATTCCGGGCAGAAACGTATAAAAGATGCGATTCAGGGGTGGGTTGGCTCCGGTACCTTTTATAGGCCCTCTCCTTCTATTAGAACAAGCGTGATTAAACCAAGGCTTTCTTGCATTAGTCAAAGGATATGAGAAAGGAATGTATGCTTCCATGCCCGAGAGAATAACCTTCGTAATGTACAAGGCACACTCAGATGGCTCCCGGCCATGGAAGCAATAATCATTCCAGGGAAAATCAGAGAAGTACTGCCTGAGGGCCTCCCAATCCACAGTTCCAAAGTGCCACAGACGAAGTTTCTTTAGAAGGTCCGCAGGCCATACCGGAGCGATAGGACAGGTTAAGGTGATAAGATTGTGATCGGAGGAGCCCAACGGAGAGAAAAGATTAACAGTGTAAGCAGAAAGATTGGTTGTAAGGGAGAGGTCAAGTATGTTGGAGCTCTCTCCAAGGCGGTCAAGGATACGGGTAGGGTGCTGTACAAGCTGCTCTAGGTCATTGAGAACAGAAAAGATGTAGGCTTGTTCACCAGGTGGATCAGTGAAAGGAGAGGAGAGCCAAAGGTGGTGATGAACATTGAAATCTCCTAGAATGGAGATTTCAGAGAAATGGATAGAATGTGTTCCATCATAGAGATAAGATAGTCAAAGAATTTTTGATAGTCAGTAGAATTAGGAGATAGGTAAACAGCCCAGATATATTTAGTCAGAGAATGACAGGAAAGCTGAAGCCAGAGTGTAGAGAATTCAGAAGAATTGAGTTCAGGAACACGAGAGCAAGATAAGTCGTTGCGTATATATACACAACAGCCACCTTTGGCTTTGAAATGAGTATAGAAAAAGTAGGAGGATACAGAAAAGGGTTTGCTGTCAGTTGCCTCAGACAGCTGAGTCTCAGTTAGAAAAAAAAGTGAGGCTTAGAGAAGAAGAGGTGGTGCTCAACAGAGCGAAAGTTAGAGGAAAGGCCGCCAATGTTGCAGAAATGAAGATGGAGAGAGTAAGACTGTGGTTCCAGGCATCTCGAGTCGTCACAGGGAGAGGGGCGGAAGGTGGGGGCATTTATGATCCCCCCACCCCTCTGGGGACTCCGAGGCCACGTGTTGAGCTGCAGTGATTTTCTTTCTTTCTTTTTTTTTTTTTTTTTTGGAAAAAGAAGTGTAGTGTGTACTGTGGATGTAGTTTGGTGTTGATAGTTAGAGAAACTTATATTGGAGAGCATGCTGGCCTACTCTCTGTGTTACTGAGACACTTAAAAAGTTCAGCAAAGGGGGATGGTCGGGACCCAGTCCCGAGGGCTGATGAAACGGGAGCTCCAGCTCTCTCTGTCATCAGCTTTCCATCCACCTTGGGAGTACTGCCCTGCTCGACTGGTGCTACAGTCTACTCCCTGTCTTGTTCGCTCGCTTACTTTCTGTGGCTATTTGACACTCGTGATCTCTATCCCCTCATCTGCGCTCTCTTTCTCTGTTGATTGATAGAGAGAGAGAGAGAGAGAGAGAGAGAGAGAGAGTGTGTGTGTGTGTGTGTGTGTGTGTGTGTGTGTGTGTGTGTGTGTGTGTGTGTGTGTGTGTGTATTCCTATCCTTTAGCTGACGGGGGATCTGTTTTCGTGAGGGGGTTAATGATGGCTGCCAAACCCCACCAATGTGAAAAGCCTCTCCTAAGCTGAATAAAATCGTCTTAAGTCAGGAATATAATTAAAACTGGATCATCGGAGTGAAGTGGCTAATACTGTATAAAAACTGACTAGGGGAGGGAAAACACGATATCTGCCTCGTGAGAAATGATGATAAGGATGGTAATTTAATTGGCTTTGGGGAGCCCGTTGTGCCATCCTCTTAGCGATTTATTATTCTCATTACACCTGAATATCATTTTTCATGTAAATTATGTCGATATTAAAAGTACCGGTATATAAATAGCACAGAAAAGAATGCTAAGGCGTGGTAGGCAAAATAAATCGCAGAGATGAGGCGCTGCGAAGGCTCATGCCACTTTGATTACAGCCCTCAAAGCAACCACAACACGTCCCTAACCCCACTTGATTAACACGAAAACTGTGGCTTAGCGAGGCAAGGCACGAAATCTGCACTGTGCGATATGACATTAAGCTCTCCATCTGAGCCGGCCTTGTTAAGCGAGAATAGGCGGCGGCTGCTTGACTGATACGCCCCTTGACAGATCAGTCCGTCTTAGAAATTAATGTTCACGATAAATCAGCCGTGAAAGGAAAAATAATGAGGGAATGTGGCGGTGAGTTGGCTCCACTAGGGGAACAAGCTGCTGTACAGAATGTTGATTTGATTCATGAACAGATCATGTTCATACGAGGCTGATAAATTGCTCATGATCGCGGGCGAACTATATCACGTAGTTACAGCACTCTCATCATACGGTGGGTTTCGTTGAATATATTCCTGTTCCATTATATGCTCTTATTTATATGCATTACACAAGAAGCTCTTAGATATGTGATGTATATGAATGTTACTTTGTATTTATGTGCATACAGTCTATCTCCCAAAGCTCTCATAAGCAATTATCTTCTTCCGGGTTTGCTTCACATAAATAAGAAATGACGAGAGAACTGTCCATGCTTGTTATTCAGTTCAGATGTACATAATACAAACTGGGTGTTACATATAGATGTTGTTACGGAACAGAGAAAACTGTCCCGCAAAGTTCCAGGTTCAAAACAAAAGAGTTAGGTAAAATTACAAGTTAAAGTTTAATGCTCAAACTAACAACAAAACATTCAGGACTCATAAGGATAATGTAATGGCAAAAAACAGGTTAAATATGTGGTTAACTGCAATAGCCTCTATTAACACGAAATTAGCAAGAGTAAGTTTATCTAAGTCAGCCCTGATAAAATGAGAAAACCGGATAATGCTCAGTGAATGCAAGATATATCATTACAGATACAATATATTATTATTAATGGCTGACACCAAAAACACATGAATCACAAAAACCTCACTTGGCCTACGAATTAACACCCTATGCTACACAGTACAAGAAAAAATGCAATAACACCCATACTCAAATTACACAGCTGTTAGATGGTTGGAGACTTCCTGGGCACTCACAAAAATAATAACAACAGTACAGGGGAGGACAGAGATGTGAGCAAAATGAGAAGTAGATCTAAGTGGCAATTAATGCAGAGACTGAGCTCATTATATAGGGGCCGGCAGAGCTTGATACAACTTGTAAGAAGGACGCGCAAATGAAGCCATAGGGGACAACGAGTTGACAATCCTGCTCTGAACAACAGAAAGAACGACTTTACTATAAGGGAGGAGAAGGGGGGAGTGAGGTAGAACACGGTCGTGTTCAAACATGCAGCATGCTGTACGTTAGAATTACACAAAGGATGATGAAATCATAGGCTATGTAACACCTCCCCACAAAGAAAAAAGAAATTTACAAAGGAAATTTCTTATTACTCTAAAACAATCTGTCTAAAGTCTAGATAAGCAATCTGCAATAACATTTTCTTTCCCCTTGACATGTTGTATGTCTAATGAATACTCCTGAAGAAGTAGACTCCATCTTGTCAATCTCTGATTTTTATCTTTAAACTTACTAAGGAATTTCAGTGGGTTATGATCGGTATATATGACTATGGGGTCAAAACCAGAACACAAATAAAATGAAAAATGCTGTAAACCCAAAATCAAGGCCAAAAGCTCTTTCTCAATAGTTGTGTAGTTCTTTTGAGGTGGAGTGAACTTCTTATTGTAATAAGATACAGGGTGTTCAATACCCTGATCATCCTCTTGCAGCAAAACAGCCCCAGCTCCTGTATCACTTGCATCAACAGCCATCTTAAAAGATTTAGCAAAATTTGGAGTAGCGAGCACTGGCTGACTTAATAGGATAGCTTTAAGTTTATTGAAAGAGGATTCACAGTTATCGGTCCAGACAAATTTAACTCCCTTTTTCAGTAGGTCTGTAAGTGGTGATACAAGAATTGAAAAGTTAAGAACAAATCTCCTGTAATAACCTACCATTCCCAAAAATCTTTGTAGCTCTTTCCTACTTTTAGGTCTGGGAAGATCACTTATAACCTGAACCTTAGCTCCTGGTGGTGCAACATGTCCATCACCAATTACGTACCCAAGGTACTGAACTTTAGCTTGACCAAACTCACACTTTGATAAATTAGCTACAAGATTAGCCTGAACCAAACGCTCAAGAAATTTACTGACATGGCATAGGTGATCTTTCCAGTTGTCACTGAAGATTAATACATCATCAATATAAACAACACACCCTGCCAAACCCTCTGTTACAACATTCATGAGCTTCTGAAATGTGGCTGGTGCATTCTTCATACCATATGGCATTACAGAACATGCAAAAGTCTTTCCTAGTGTTACAAAACATGAGATCTCCCTAGCACGTTCAGTCATAGGTACTTGCCAGTATCCCTTTAACAAATCAAACTTACTTATGTACCTAGCCTTTCCGATCTTGTCTATGCAATCTTCCACACGAGGGAGAGGGTAAGTGTCTGTTTTGGTTATCTGATTAACACGTCTGTAGTCAATGCAAAGCCGCTGTGACCCACCTGGCTTAGGGACTAGAGTGACAGGAGAACTCCACTCGCTCTGACAGGGCTCAATCATCTTGTGGTCCAACAGGTAGCCAAGCTCCTTCTGGATGAGAGGAACTTTCACTGGGTTCACACGGTAAGGAGGCAGTTTCATAGGCTTTGCGTCTCCAACATCGACATCATGCATCAACACAGTGGTTCTTCCTGGAGTGGCACGGAACACTTGCGGGTACTCCTGCAGTAATGCCGAAAACTCCTGCCTTTCCTCGGGAGGTAGATGAGAAAGCTTAGCCTGGAGATCATTCATGATATCAGGATTCTTCCCCAAACTATCACTCAGGCCCATGCTGCATGGGAGAACTTCACTTGCAGACTTGGGTGGAACAGCTACCGTGCAGACTGGGTTATTTTCGTCCCGCCTGTGATATAACTTTAGCATGTTGATGTGACAAAGTTGCTTGTTCTTTCTACGATCTGGTGTGGCGATGACATAGTTGACATCACTGAGTTTCTTCTCCACGAAATAAGGACCACTAAACTTGGCTTGAAGAGGTTGCCAATGCACCGGTAGCAGAATCAAAACCTGATCTCCTGGCTGAAAGTGGCGTAACCTGGACTTCTTATCATACCAAGTCTTCATCTTCTCCTGAGCAGCTCCTAAATTCTCTCTCGCCAGCTGTAAAGCAGTGGACAGCCGTTCTTTGAACTTCATCACATACTCCAGCAGGTTGACGTCATCTTCCTCCGACAGCCAGCATTCCTTGAGTAACTTAAGGGGTCCTCTTACTTCATGCCCAAACAGTAGTTCAAAGGGTGAGAAGCCCAGTGATTCATTTGGAGATTCTCTTGCGGCAAACAGAACGAATGGAAGACCTTTATCCCAGTCTTTCTGATGTTCCAAACAGTATTTCTTGAGCATCGATTTGAGTGTTTGATGATATCTCTCCAACGCTCCTTGGGTCTGAGGATGGTAAGCTGAAGACGTGATCTGGGTGATGCCCAACTCTTTCAGAGACTGCTTGAAAACATCTGACATGAAATTACTTTCCCGGTCTGACTGTACCTCCTTGGGCAGACCAAACTTTGTGAAGAACCCTAGCATTTCCTTAACCACGTTCTTTGCTGAGATATTTCTAAGTGGAATGG
Organism: Coenobita brevimanus; assembly: GCF_032717465.1. Taxonomy (NCBI): domain Eukaryota; kingdom Metazoa; phylum Arthropoda; class Malacostraca; order Decapoda; family Coenobitidae; genus Coenobita; species Coenobita brevimanus. The sequence goes on from NC_136977.1 coordinate 21,016,988, forward strand.
CTTCAGGATAACGAGTAGCCATATCAATCAGGGTCAACACATAAGAAAATCCTGAAGAAGTCTTAGGAAGAGGGCCCACAATATCCACCAACACACTGGTGAATGGCGCCTCAAAAGGAGGAATGGGAACTAGAGGTGCAACCTTTTCGATCTGATTACACTTCCCCACAACTTGACAGGTGTGACAAGACTTACAATACCAGGAAACATCTCTGAAGATACCTGGCCAGTAGAAGTGTTTCAAAATGCGTGCCACAGTCTTCCTCACTCCAAGGTGTCCTGCCAAACTGGAATCATGAGCCAATCTAATGATATCCTGCCTGCAAACACGAGGGATGACAACTTGATGTACAACCTCCCATTCACAGTGGGCTGATGCTGTTGGGGGTCTCCACTTTCTCATAAGTACTCCTGACTTTATATATTAACAAGTAGAAGCACCAGCTGACTCTTCCTCACTGCAAGCAGAGTTAGCTAGACCTTTCAACTCAGGGTCAGCAACCTGCAACTCAACCAACTCTTGACGAGACAAATTATCAACACTACGGGGTACTGCCTCATCTGGTGAGTGGTCCAAATTAGCAAGAAAAGTGTCAGCTAGGATAACATCATCATCATCATTATCCTCTAAGTCACCAGTAACTTTAGACTTAGCCCTAGTGACAGCACATGCAGAGAACACATCAGGGACATCACAATCCTGGGCCGCAGCCACCGGCTCACTAGACAACTGAGGAGCTGGACACACTTGACTTCCACCAATATCATTTCCAAGTAAGAAAGTTACACCTGACATTGGGAGTGTCTCAATCAACCCAACCATAACGGAACCATTAACAAAGCCAGACTCTAAATTCACTCTGCACAGAGGGACAGAGAAGTAATTATTCCCTACACCTTGTAAGATTACAGTTTCATCAGAGGAATTAACATTAGAGCCTAGAACACTGGTCAGCATAAGGGATTGGCAAGCACCTGTATCACGATATATTTTAACTGATTTCCTGTCATTACTGTCCAGAGGACTGACAAAACCATCAGACAGGAAATTAGCACATGAACTCTTGAGAGTGTCACCCACGTTACTGCTCAAAAGAGGAGCTCCATCATGAGAATTTAAATTACCCCTCAAAGCAGGTTCAGTTAACTCGGTTAAAGAATTCTGGGAACTCTCAAGGGTGTACACTAGACCAATTGACTGAACATTTAAAGACTCCTTTTTGTTCACATCACGCTGTCTCCTGAAACATTTCTCCGTAGAATGACCAAGCTTACTACAATAAGTACATTTACTTTTCTGAAATCTAGAGGTGAAACTGGTATTTACTTCCTGAGAAAAATCATCTTTATTCTCTTTCCTGTTACCTGTACTCTGAGTAGAGGCAACGTACTTACTCTCAGCTTTCCTTTTTTCTTTAGAATATCTCTTGTGAGTGAGAACATATTCATCAGCTAAAACTGCAGCATCAGACAAATTATCTATTCTTTTCTCATCAAGATATAGGCTTACATCTTTATTAATTATTACCCCTGGGGGTAGGGGGTTTTTCAAGAATACTCCCCAGTATCCCTGCTTGTCGTAAAAGGCGACTAAAAGGGTTGGCGGAGGGTTAGTGCCCCTCCCCGGAAAACAACTAACTAAAAAAACAAAACAAGAAGCCTCGGACAAGGACTGACCAAACGATGACGACCCAGGACCGGACAAAGGACTTGGTAATGAGTACATTTTTTTTTTTTTTTTTTTATGTGTTCGACTCTGGACATAGGCTTCTCAGCCTGGTCCCAAGGCCCAGTAGTCCTCCTACATATCGTACACCTCTACATGTCACCACTTCGGCGTTAACACCCACCATCCATATTGAATACATGCTTGGGCTGTCTCATACAGGACCGGTGTATTGGTATTAGCGGGGGTATTTTTACGACATGTCGGCGGGTCTTCTGGTAGATCGGTAAAGTCTGCCGTAATGAAATTCAAATCCTTAAACTGTTCCCTGCCCCAGCGGGGATTTGAACCTGGGTCCGGGAAGACCGCAAGCCACCTCTATACCGATTGAGCGAATGATGAGATGAAAGAGAGAGAGATTGTCCAGGTGCTTGAGGGTGCGAAAGTGGATGTATGTGGAATAACTGAAACAAAATGGAGAGGAGAAAGTGTGAGAGAATCAGAGTATGGATGGGGTATATGTGCAGGAGTAGATGAGAATGAGAGGCCAAAGGAAGGAGTATGTATAGTTGTGAGTAAAAGATGGAAGAAGAGCATAAGACAGTATGGATCAGTTGGGTCAAGGATTGTGTGGGTAAAGTTGAAAGTTGGAATACAAATGTGGGCGATTGTGTGTGTATGCGCCAACGCAAGATCGTGCTAGAAGAGTGAGAGAAGAGTTCTGGACAAATGTGGAAGTGTGCATGGAAAAGTTTGGAAGGAATGAGAGAGTGTTTTTGATTGGTGATATGAATGGTAAAGTTGGTAATGTGAAGGTGGATGGAATAGTTGGTGAGTGGGGTGTGCCTGCTGAGATAGATGAGAATGGGAGTGCGTTAGTGGACATTTGTGCTGGGAGGGTGTTGGTGATAGCCAATACCCTCTTCAGGCATAAAATGATCCACAGGTATACATGGCGAGTGATGAGAAGGGTGGGTGGTGAACTGAATGAAAGGAAGGCAATGATTGATTATGTGTGTGTGGATGAAAGGATGCGAAGATGTGTAAAGGATGCAAGAGTGTATAGAGGTTGGGGGTGTGGACTTTCTGACCACTACTTGGTGGTGGCCAGAATTAGGATGCAAGTAAGATGGAGGAATAGAAGAAGGGAAAGACGAGAGGAAGGAGTGGTTGCAAGGAGAGTGGAGAGGTTACAAGAGGATGAGAAAAAGGCAGAGTATAAGAGAGAAGTGGAGGAACGATTGGGCAAATATGAATTGGAGCAGATGGGAGACGTGGAAGGTGTGTGTAAGATATTTACAGAAGAAATATGTGCAGCATGTGATGTGGTGTGTGGAAGGAAGAGAAGACGGAAGGGGGTGCAAGGAACAGCGTGGTGGACTGAAGAGGTGAAACAGGCTGTGGCACAAAAGAAGAAAGCATACAATGAATGGATGAGAAATAGGGGCGTGGAAGAAGTTGAGAGGCGAAAGAGAGAGTTATATGTGGAAAGAAAGAGAGAGGTGAAAAGATTAGTAAGAGAGAGTAAGAAGAGAGTAGATGAGGAATTTGGAAGGAATTTGAGTGTAAATTGGAGGGACTGTAAGAAAATGTTCTGGAGAGAAGTGAAAAGAGTAAGACAGGGTGGAAGTGAAGTTATCAGGGGAGTGAAAGATAAAAATGGTAGATTACTAGTGGAGAAGGGAGAAAAAGTGAGCAGATGGAGAGAACACTTTAAGGAATTGTTGAACGTAGAGGATGGAAGTAATGCGAGTATAAGTGGCTGGGGAATGGCTGGGAGAAGGAGGGAGGTGAGAAGACAGGAAGAAATCAGTAGGATAGAAGTTGTGGAAGCAATGAAGAAAGTTAAATCGGGGAAAGCCCCAGGAATTGATGGAGTGTGTGGTGAAATGCTGAAGCATGGGGGAGAGATAGTAGTAGAATGGATGTGGAAGATGTGCAGATTGGCCTGGGAGGAAGGTAGAGTCCCGGAGGATTGGAAGTCAGGTATAATTATTCCCTTGTACAAAGGAAAAGGGGAAAAAGAAGTGTGTGGTAATGATAGGGGTATTTGTCTTCTTAGTATAATAGGAAAAGTGTATGATAGGATACTTTTTGACAGAGTTATAGAAAGAAAAGAGGAATTAGTTGGAGAAGAACAGGGAGGCTTTAGGAAGGGAAGAGGTTGTGTAGATCAGATATTCATTCTTAGATCTTTAGTGGAAAAGTTTCTAGAGAAGGGAAAGAAGTTGTATGCGGCTTTCATGGATTTGGAGAAAGCATATGACAGGGTGGATAGACAAGGATTGTGGAAAGTGTTAAGAATATATGGAGTAGATGGGAAGTTGCTGAATGCTGTGAAGAGTATGTACGATGGTGCGAAGGCTGCAGTGCGTGTGGATGGTGAACTAAGTGAATTTTTCTCTTTGAAAGTTGGTTTGAAACAGGGATGTGTCATGTCTCCATGGTTGTTCAATCTGTACATGGATGGGGTAATAAATAAAGAGGTACAAGGTAGCGTAGTGGATGTTGGAGTGGCCCTGGTGAGAGAGGATAGTGTTTGGAAACTCCCTGTACTGTTGTTTGCAGATGATATTGTGTTGTTGAGTGAAGACGAAGGGGAGCTGCAAGGCTTGGTGGATGAGTTTGAGAGAGTGTGTAAGAAACGGAACCTAAAGGTGAATGTAGGGAAGAGTAAAGTGATGGTCTTTGAGAGAGGTGAAGTTAGTGAATGTACAGCGAAGTTGGATGTTGAGGAATTGGAAAATGTGAGTACGTTTAAGTATTTGGGTAGTGTGATGAGTAAGGATGGAGGTTTGGAGGGTGAAGTGCTTGAAAGAGTACAGCAGGGATGAAAGGTTGCTGGTTCCTTGAAAGCATTGATAAGAAACAGGGAAGTGAGCATGGAAGTGAAAAAGTTACTACATGACAGTATTGTGATACCAACTCTAACGTACGGAAGTGAAGCTTGGACATTGTTGGAAGGACACAAGTCAAGAGTGAGAGCAGTGGAAATGAGTTATTTAAGAGGAGCCTGTGGAGTCACGTGGAGAGACAGGCTGACGAATGAGGATATAAAGGAGCGTTGTTGTGTGGATGTGGATGTGATAGGAAGCGTTATGAGGAACACACTGAGGTGGTTTGGCCATGTGGAGAGGATGGAGGGTGAAAGACTGACGAAGAGAGTAAATGTGAGTGAGGTGGAGGGGGGAAGAGGGACTGGGAGGCCGAGGATGAGATGGAGGGATGGGGTGGAGAGGTATATGAGAGAGGGGGGTGTGAGTTGGGAGCAGGGCAGTGAAATGGCGGGGGACAGGGCGACTTGGAGGCGATTTGTTTGTGGCCACCCCAAACGGGATTGAAGCGTCTGGCAATAGATAGATAGATAGATAGATCTTTATTAATACACCTTTTGAAGTCCTCCAGCAAAATCATCTGCTTAAATTTACCAAAATCAGAATCCACATTCTTAGAATTTAACCACTGCTCTAACAGATCTTCTTTGATTTTTGCGTACTCAACATGGGATTGCTTATCTTGCTTATAAGTTGTCCTAAATTTTACTCTATAGGCTTCAGGAACAAGCTCATAGGCCTTAAGAATCAAGCTCTTCACGACATCATAATTATCACATTGATCCTGAGACAAAGATGCATAAGTTACTTGAGCTTTACCGGTGAGAACAGTTTGAAGGAGTACTGGCCAATACTCTTTGGGCCAATTAAAACCTGTAGCTACCCTCTCAAACAACTGAAAATACTTTGTTAAATCAGATTCATTAAAAGGAGGGACAAGTTTAACATTTTTAGCCACATCAAAATCATCAGAGCTAGATGATCCAGTTCCACCTTGTTTCATGCGATACTCATGGTCTGCCTGAATCCTAGGAAGTTCAACTTGTGCCTGAAACTCAGCCTCCTTAGCAGGAGCCTGAAACTCAGCCTCCTTAGCATTTGCCTGAAATTCAGCCTCCTTAGCACGGGCCTTCTGCAGGGCTAGCTGTAACTTAGCTAATTCAATCTGCGTTTGCTCATTTGGAGGAGTTACATTAAACAAGCTTTCATTAATCATGTCGACAATTTGACCTTTAGAATGATGAGAGCGAACAGCAATTCCCAATTGTTGAGCAACAAGCTTAAGTTCATTCTTTGTTCTGTTTTCTACATCACACACTGTTTGCACATTTGACAAAAAATCTTTGGCTTCATCAAGAGTAGTAATAGTAGACATCATGAATAAATCACAGTCACAAAATATCAAGCAATATCCTTATGATAATATCCTGAATATCCTGATAAGAGGTCGCCAAATTTATGTTATGGAACAGAGAAAACTGTCCCGCAAAGTTCCAGGTTCAAAACAAAAGAGTTAGGTAAAATTACAAGTTAAAGTTTAATGCTCAAACTAACAACAAAACATTCAGGACTCATAAAGATAATGTAATGGCAAAAAACAGGTTAAATATATGGTTAACTGCAATAGCCTCTATTAACACGAAATTAGCAAGAGTAAGTTTATCTAAGTCAGCCCTGATAAAATGAGAAAACCGGATAATGCTCAGTGAATGCAAGATATAATATTACAGATACAATAAATTATTATTAATGGCTGACACCAAAAACACATGAATCACAAAAACCTCACTTGGCCTACGAATTAACACCCTATGCTACACAGTACAAGAAAAAATGCAATAACACCCATACTCAAATTACACAGCTGTTAGATGATTGGAGACTTCCTGGGCACTCACAAAAATAATAACAACAGTACAGGGGAGGACAGAGATGTGAGCAAAATGAGGAGTAGATCTAAGTGGCAATTAATGCAGAGACTGAGCTCATTATATAGGGGCCGGCAGAGCTTGATACAACTTGTAAGAAGGACGCGCAAATGAAGCCATAGGGGACAACGAGTTGACAATCCTGCTCTGAACAACAGAAAGAACGACTTTACTATAAGGGAGGAGAAGGGGGGAGTGAGGTAGAACACGGTCGTGTTCAAACATGGAGTATACTGTACGTTAGAATTACACAAAGGATGATGAAATCATAGGCTATGTAACAATGTGCATAGCAATCAGAACAACAGTAGTAATTTATTTCACCCTTAGCTTTACCGAGATTCACTACCTACTCCCCAGCCGTAATTACCTGTGACAGACGCACTGGGCAGGTTTGCAGGAGAGAGACAAAATGGTTTCGTGCTGAGGGAACTCATGTACAGAGTAGCGCAACATCAGAGGTGCGCATCTAAGTACCCTGCATTATAACCAAATTTTTCGTTAGGCTGCCATAACTAAAAACTTTTGACCTTGTGTGTATTGCACTGTATGATTGTTTTTAGTAATATCTTAGGGATAACATGACAACAACATCGTATAGACGTGTATCTCTTAGGGAAATTGTGTGTGAAATATCTGAACAAGTCGCTGTTTTACATATTAAAAAAAAAAAAAAAAAAAAAAATGAAGGAAAGCCTCGGCGAGTATTTAGTTTCATATAAGCACGGACTCACATGCAGATAATTCCTATTCTTTACATACTCTAATCAGTAATGCCTCAGAGATTTCCACGCCGTTCAAAATTGTAAGCTAACGATGCCTTGTACATTTTCAGCGTCGCGTAAAATTACAGTGCCTTCTCTAAAAGATTTTACTGCCACCCATAACACAAAGCTAACAGCCTCTGGTAGGCTTCAGCACGACTGGTAGCAAGTCAGCAATACTTCAGTGACTTCAATGCTAAAATTAGAAAAGATCCAAAGGTAAAGAAGAGCGATATTTCAGTGACTTAAACGATGGACCAAGTAGTGATCCAGGAGTAAATCAAGCAGTGGGATTCAATAGCGGATAAAACAGTGACACAAACGTAGAGACATCAGGGAGATTCTTCAGTGACTGCAACTCTGAAGAAAGTGGTCATCCAAAAATAAAGGCTTCAGCCATATAAGCCAGTGATTTCAATGGGGAGCAAAGGAGTAACCTGGAGGAAAATATATAGCAAAACTTCACTGATGTCAACGGTGGACAAGATAGTGATATATATATATATATATATATATATATATATATATATATATATATATATATAAAAGAAAACAGATCCTTTAGCAATTCCAACACTACACCGAGCAGTTATTCAAGGAAGAAGACAGCAGTGACACGAGATAGGTCAACGCTGGGGCAAAATAGCAACCCAGGATTTAAGGAAACAAAGGGTGACGAAGTGGTGGAGGGACGGGGAGAAACGAGAGCATATTAGTTACGGTTACAGTCTGTCATGCAGTAGGTCAGCCACCGTTACCATTCACTTTGTTCACGTTATCTATGGTATTATCTGCTTGCTGCTGTTTACCGTTCCTCAACTCTTGGTCTGCTCTTAACGTCTTAATTTCCGACCTCAGAACCATTAATATTTGTTCTCTAAGATGTGAATATATGTTTGAGCTGGTTTGTTATTTGTTGGTGTAGCCTCTCTCTCTCTCTCTCTCTCTCTCTCTCTCTCTCTCAAAATTTTTAAGCAAGCCTGCCCTTCACGCCAAGAAACTTTTCATAATCATATTGCAAATTTTGATGCCATTCACCTTCATCAGTTCTTCATCCACAAACATCCACTTTCACGACTGTCATCTGGAAATTTTGCCTGCTTGCTCGAATGAATAATTAAATCAGCTGGACAGTCTCTTACATTATACTGACTCAATCTCTAAATGGAATCTTGTACAGGTGAAGAAATACCTGCAGATTCTTCTTAAGATTCATTACATGTAGGAGAGGCACAGTGAGAGTTTGATTTTGTAAGTACTTCTCTCTCTCTCTCTCTCTCTCTCTCTCTCTCTCTCTCTCTCTCTCTCTCAGTCTCTGTCTTTGTCTGTCTGTCAGTCTGTCTGTCTGTCTGTCTGTCTGTCTCTGTCTCTGTCTGTCTGTCTGTCTGTCTGTCTGTCTGTCTGTCTCTCTCTCTCTCTCTCTCTCTCTCTCTCTATTTATCTATCTATCTATCTATCTATCTCTATCTCTCTCTTCTCTTCTCTGGCTCTATAAATATTGTCTCTTGTTTACCCCGGTTTTCATCTCCTGTCAGATGCCTGGACATCCTGATACATTCATAATCGTATATATATTTTCTTCTCCCTTCCCTCTTCATCATTTTTCTTCCTTTTTCCTTTGCTTGGGTGAATCTCAATATTTCGACTCATCAACAAAATCTTTAAAATTTCTTTTTGAATTTGTCGGATTTCCTTCCATTCCATATTTCCTTCTTTTCATAACCTCCTTTCAGTTTCTTTCTTCCTTTACATTTTCAGCGTTAGTCCTTTCTTTCATACATTTCTATCCTCCACTTCCTTTCTCTTTCGTCATTCTTACATAATTATTTTCTTTCTTCCTTATACTTCTTCCTTTCACTCCGTCAATTTTTTCCTTATACTTCTTCCTTTCACTTATTTTTTTACTCTCACCTCCTTCCATTCTTTCTTCCTTTCATTATTTTGTTTTTATATAAGTTCCTTTTGTCTATCTTTAACACTTTCCTTTTCTCCCCTTGGTCATTTTTCTTTGACCCTTCCTTCGATTTCCCAATACCTTTTCTGTTTCATCTTCACTCTCAACTTCTCCCACTTTTTCATTCCGTTACCCTCCCATCCGTCCTCCCAGTTCCTTCGTCTCCTTCATCCCCTCTGCTTCTTCCTTCTCTATTCCTTTCTCCTACTACCATTTCGTTCTTCCTTCATTTACTTCCCTCCCGTCATCTCTATAATTCTTTCTCCCTTCTGCTACACCCTTCAATTTCTTCTTGTCCCTGCCTTCACTCCTTTCATTATTCTTATATTACTTCCTTCTTTATTCCTTGTACTCTTTCTTGCCTTCTCGTCTGCTTAATCCTTCCTTCCTTCCTGCCTTCCTTTCTGGCTTATCCTCCTTCCTTCCGACTGCATTTTAACCCTTCCTTCACCCCTTTCACCTCTTCTCTTTCTAGCTACCCTTTTTGCTTCTTCTTCAGTCCCTTTCTCCCTTCTTGCCATGTCGTAGTCTTTTCATTTGCTTTCCCACCTTCGTTCCTATCTTCGTCCACCCTTTTTTAAGCTTACCTTTGCAGTCTTTTTTCCTTTTTTCGTCCATTACTTCCCAACTTTTTTCTGCATCTTACGTCCTATCCTTCATTTACTCTGCAAGTCTTATTTGTGTCCATCTTTTACTTATTTTTTCCTTTCTATACCTTTTCCTCTCTTTCTTCTTCCTTTTCCGTTTTCCTTTCCTTAAATTCACACTTCTTCCTACGTCTCATGCTTTTCCTTTTTTCTGCTCACTTCTTTCCCTTCTTTTCCAGCATCTTTCACATCTTCCTTTAATTCCAATCTACTTCTTAATATCTTCTTTATCTCTTACTCTGTTTCCTCTCCCAACCCTCTTCTCATTTCCCTCAACTTCCTCTCATACTTCTTTTCACATCTTAACTTTTTCATCCTTTTACATTTGTCCACGTCTCTTTGGTTCCCCTACACGTTCCCTTTCATTTCATTTCCACGTTTTAGTCTTTTTCATGTCATTGCTTTATGTCTCTTCCCACGCCTCTATTTCCTCCCTTTATCGCCCTGTTATTCACCTCCTATCGCCCTCCCTTCCAATTATTAGCCTATTCCATCTGCCCTTCCATCTTTTCCATCCCCCAGTCTCCCTTTCATCCCCTTTCTCTTTCTCTGTGTTTAAGTCCTATTATACTGTATCTTCATCATTTTTCCCCTCCCCACGACTTTTCTTCCTCCTTCCTCCTTAACTTGAGAGAGAGAGAGAGAGAGAGAGAGAGAGAGAGAGAGAGAGAGAGAGAGAGAGAGAGAGAGAGAGAGAGAGAGAGAGAGAGGAAAGGCAAGGAGGGAAATAACACAAAAATACACCACTCATCCCCATGCGCACCCACCTTCCCCCATGACAGACGAGCAACTAAGGCATCATATCGACCAAGAGAAAATAAATAAAGAAGGAAGGAAAGGAAGAAAGAAAAGGAAAGAAAGAAGGACGGAAAGGAAGAAAGAAAAAGAAAGAAAGAAGGAAGGAAAGGAAGAAAGGAAAAAGAAAGTCCTCCGCTCTTTCCCATGCACACCCACCTTCCCCTATGACATACGAGCAATTAATATATCATATCGGTCTCAAAATCTCCCCACTCAAAATCGCCCCACTCATTATTGTGTCACCCGCTGCAGGGACGAGGAGAGGGTCTGCCTGGCCTTCTCACCCTCCCGACGCCGCTAATCTAAATAAGATCTGGAAATTTAAAGATGCTTGAGTCGGGGTAAGTTTGCTATCGAAGAGAGAGGGAGGGAGAGAGGGAGGGAGAGGGAGAGGGAGAAGGAGAGGGAAAGGAAGGAAGCGGAGGATGTGGAGTACAGGATGAAGGGTCAGAGAGTGTCACGAATCAATTCGCGACATTTCCTTTTTGTGAGAAGCCACGAACTATTAGTGGAAAACTCACTGTGTATCGCTCAGTTAACCGTTTCTCTCTCCATTTCGGGGTATACTTTCCAAATCATTCGTCACTTTCAAAAGTGACCGATTTAATGCACGCCACTAAGTGCGCTACTGAGCGATACTATTGTTTCTTTATCGTTCGCCCCTGCTCCTCAACCGTTAGCCACGCCTTCTTCTGGTGGCTTGTCGTCCTGCCTATGCATTATTTGAATTCAGTTTAGTGTTTGCTGTGACGGAGACAGGACCTGTGCAGCAGTGCGAGAGGTCAGCTAGTACCCAAACTCCACTTACAGTTTCTCCAAGCTCCCACCTTTAGTTCTCCAGCTTTGGGTGATACATAGTATTCATCGACTGGTATTTCCTTTGTGTATTTTGTAGTTTTAAGAGCTTAGTTAAGGTGTTTTTCCTAGGCGTAAGTATTTAGCTTCTGTGTGAGTGAGCGAGTGCGTCTCATTGATTTGATTTGAAATGTAATGTTAAATTTATTTTTGTAATTAATAAATTTAACAGTTCTATTTCTTGAGCTTAATGTAGAGTAAATCTTGTTTCATTTCTCCATAATTAAGCTTATTTTCCATATAGCTCCTAGCTTGCATAAACGTTTTACTATTCATAACTGGTACTTAGACCAGTCTTGTATTAACTTAAAATCCGTTGTGCCAGGAGTTAATGCATCAGCAAGAACCTGATGTTATTATTATTAGTATTAGTTATTTATTGTCAGGGGTGATGTAACTTTCTCCAGAGGCTAACAGTACAGTAGTTCAGCAATTGTGAGTAATTAGTCTCTGCTGTGTACTGTTGAGAAAGTTTATAAATTCTCGTTTTCAGAGAATCGTGCTAAGCCAACGTAAAGTAATCGTTGCTTGATGTAGCAAGACAACCATTGTCTCTGCTCTTCAATATTATTGAATATTATTATCAATTTAAATAATATTTAAGCATTATATCAAAATTACCGTGAGATATTATAAAAACCCCGTGACAATTGGCGACCTCATTCCAGGATATTAACTCCTAGCTCTAAAGCTATTCACGAGATAGTGCTCACTCATTCATATTTAGGTATTTATCATTAAAGTTTATAGGCACAAGCTTACTGGTGTTTACCCTTAATTTAGCAAGTGAATTTTGCTTTATTAATCAATAGAATACTTAACTCTAGTTTATTTTTGGTAACGCCAGACAATTTTATTCGCTTCTGGGAAGTCGCCGTACCCATTGTGTTTATTATTGAGTCTTCCCAGTCATTTACATTTTTTATTTATTCTTTGCCAGTTAACTGGATAAGACTGGTCACCACTAGCTTGTGTCTGTACTCTTTACTTGTGTTTATTAGTATTCGTCGCTAAGCAGTCAGTACTCAATTTCGGTTTTGCTTAATAAATTAGCGCCATGGCTACCGCTGTATTTGTACAGGAAGCCAAAGATATGGGTCTCACAGACCCAGAGAAAATACAGAGTTACGTTCTCTCACGGTTCAATTACGAGCAAGAACGTGAGAAAGATGCTCGTGAAGAGCGTAGGATTCAGCGCGAATACGAGCGAGAATAGCGTGAGGAACGCGAAAAGGAGCGCGAACACGAGCAGAAACAACGCGAGCCCGAGTTAGAAAAAGAGCGAGAACAGCGCGAACACGAGCGAGAACAGCGCGAACACGAGCGAGAACAGCGCGAATACGAGCGTGAACAACGAGACAAAGAACGAGAACATGAACTTGAAGTGCTGAAGCTCAAGCGAGATTCCTTGGCTTCAGACACGTCTGGTGCAGTTGGTCAAAGCTCCACGAGCGTTCTCCCTGCACATGTCCTGGCGACCCCACGCATCAAGCTTCCTTCATACAAGGAAAGCGAGCGAATCGAGCCGTACATAGCTCGTTTTGAGGACATGGCAGACTTATATCAACTGGATGAGGCAGCTAAGCGGCTTCAGTTTCTTAGCCTCATTTGAGGGCCCTGCTCCTCGATATTCTCCACAGAATTCGTGGAGACAATCTCACATATGAGATGATGAAAGCTGCACTCATTAAGGCGTATGGTCTCACAGTAGACGACGCCAAAGTTCAGTTCATGCGAGCTCGTCTCCAAGACAAGGAGACAGCTGTTCAGTTCCTTGATCGTCTCACAGCTTACTTAAATGAGTGGATGGAGAAAGATGAAACTCCTTCCATGCGTGAGGGGATAATTGACCTTATGCTGCGTACACAGCTAGAGAGGTCGTGGCCTGCTGAGCTCATAGCACAGCTTAAGATCTGCCAGGTGAAAGATGCCAGCCAAATGGCAGAGAAGGCTGACGCATTCTTTACTGCATACGGGTATCAAGCTCGTAAGCAAAACACCTGGAACAGAAAACCTGATAAGTCTGGGAAGCCGTCTCAGACTGAATCCCAGCACCAAGGCCATTCTCAGAATAATGGCCAAGGTCCAAAACCGCCGTGGAAGGACCAGGGGCAAAACACTCAGAAACCTGAGTGGAAGAGGTACAACAAGTACCCTAACCAGCAACAGTATCAGCCACGCAACCGACCGTCGGGACAAACTTTTTCACCACCAGCTCAGAAGAGACAGGAAGCGAATGCAGCCTTCATTCCTCAGCAGCAGCACGGTGGTCACGTCCCTACCAGTGTGGGTACTTCCCCACAGTTCACTAGTCCCACAGTGACAGTGAACCCCCCTCCACAGATGGCCAATGTTCCATCTTCCCATGCAGTGAGTGCAAACCCTCAAGTATATAACTCTCAAGGCACAATGTTTGCCGCATCAATTCAGCAGCCTCATGAGTGGCTAGCTGCTTCCTCCACAGGCCCTCCCACAGGCGACAGTACCTTCCTTGTTCAGCCAGGGTTTGTGGGAGGCATTCCTGTGAAGGTCCTGAGAGACAATGGTTCCTCAGGTTGCTCTGTTAAGCAGAGTTTAGTTCGGCCTGAGCAGTATACAGGTCGACAGATCCATGCAAAGCTTATTGATGGATCAGTGAGATTGTTCCCTGAGGCATGTATCCAGGTGGCATCTCCATTTTATACTGGTATGACACTTGCAGTTGTCATGCCAGAGCCTCTATTTGACTTAATAGTAGGCAATATTAATGGAGTCAAGGATAGTTGCTCCAATGGCGCTACTCAGACTTCGGCTGCTGCGGTGACACGAGCCATGACTGAGGCTCCAGATTGTGTCACCCCAGTGATCATTGAATCGCCGCAAGATCTGATGTGTAGTCAACTTGTTGTACAAGAACAACATTCTGACCCGACACTTGCTGCCGTGCGGAATAAACAAAAGGGTCGAGTGATTAAGTATTCACGGGGAGGTCGAGCCAAGTTCCTTCGCAAACAAGGACGGCTCTACCGTGAGTCACGAACACCCGAGGGCGAGGTTCGACTGCAGTTTGTCGTTCCCGCCAAGTACCGCCCAGCAGTGTTACAATGGGGTCATTGTTCAGCCTCAGGAGGTCACATGGGCAAAAGGAAGACCCAGGGCCGTATCCGAGCTGACTTTTTCTGGCCAGGGATGGGACGGGACATAGATAGTTTTGTCCGTTCCTGTAGTGTGTGCCAAAGTATCACCACTGATCAGGGACATGCCCTTCCTGTGCCATTCATAACCACACCTGTAATCTCTGAGTCAGTTGAGAGACAGGGTAGTGGTGAAGTGGGTGCAGACCTGATGTCTCGCCCATTGGCCCCACAGGACACAGTATGTCCAGGGCCTGTACATGCATATTATGTACCTTAAGTTAAGGGGGAAGTTGAGAGGCGACTTGAGGCTATGGAAGACCCAAGTTTGCATAAGGATTCTCAGCTTCCCGGTACTAATATATGTACCGTAAGTTAAGGGGGAAGTTGAGAGGCGACTTGAGGCTATGGAAGACCCAAGTTTGCATAAGGATTCTCAGCTTCCCGGTACTAATAGAAGTACTGTAGGTTAAGGGGGAAGTTCGAGAGAGAACTCCGCAGTGGCGACTTGAGGCTATGGAAGACCCAAGTTTGCATAAGGATTCTCAGCTTCCCGGTACTAATAAAAGTACTGTAGGTTAAGGGGGAAGTTCGAGAGAGAACTCCGCAGTGGCGACTTGAGGCTATGGAAGACCCAAGTTTGCATAAGGATTCTCAGCTCTCCGATACTAATATAAGTATTGTAGGTTAAGGGGGAAGTTCGAGAGAGAACTCCGCAGAGGCGACTTGAGGCTATGGAAGACCCAAGTTTGCATAAGGATTCTCAGCTTCCCGGTACTAATAGAAGTACTGTAGGTTAAGGGGGAAGTTCGAGAGAGAACTCCGCAGTGGCGACTTGAGGCTATGGAAGACCCAAGTTTGCATAAGGATTCTCAGCTTCCCGGTACTAATAGAAGTACTGTAGGTTAAGGGGGAAGTTCGAGAGAGAACTCCGCAGTGGCGACTTGAGGCTATGGAAGACCCAAGTTTGCATAAGGATTCTCAGCTTCCCGGTACTAATATAAGTATTGTACTGTAGGTTAAGGGGGAAGTGAGAATTCCGCAGAGGCGACTTGAGGCTATGGAAGACCCAAGTTTGCACAAGGATTCTCAGCTTCCCGGTACTAATAAAAGTACTGTAGGTTAAGGGGGAAGTTCGAGAGAGAACTCCGCAGTGGCGACTTGAGGCTATGGAAGACCCAAGTTTGCATAAGGATTCTCAGCTCTCCGATACTAATATAAGTATTGTAGGTTAAGGGGGAAGTTCGAGAGAGAACTCCGCAGAGGCGACTTGAGGCTATGGAAGACCCAAGTTTGCATAAGGATTCTCAGCTTCCCGGTACTAATAGAAGTACTGTAGGTTAAGGGGGAAGTTCGAGAGAGAACTCCGCAGTGGCGACTTGAGGCTATGGAAGACCCAAGTTTGCATAAGGATTCTCAGCTTCCCGGTACTAATAGAAGTACTGTAGGTTAAGGGGGAAGTTCGAGAGAGAGAACTCCGCAGTGGCGACTTGAGGCTATGGAAGACCCAAGTTTGCATAAGGATTCTCAGCTTCCCGGTACTAATATAAGTATTGTACTGTAGGTTAAGGGGGAAGTGAGAATTTCGCAGAGGCGACTTGAGGCTATGGAAGACCCAAGTTTGCACAAGGATTCTCAGCTTCCCAATACTAATATAAGTATTGTAGGTTAAGGGGGAAGTGAGAACTCTGCAGAGGCGACTTGAGGCTATGGAAGACCCAAGTTTGCACAGGGATTCTCAACTTGCCGACCATAATCGTGTGCTAAGATTAATGGCGACCTCGAGTGTACTTTTCATAGCATGTACTGACTGCTAGCCAGAGAGAGTAATTGTAACATAATAAGAATTTTGTCCCATTGACACTTTTGATGCTCCACCTCAATTGGTTTTGCAGGTTCAGCAATGGGTGTAGCAGTTTTGCTGTGCGGACCAGCTGATCATCTGCCGCACGCTGCTGCCTCTTCTCCTCTGCCTTCGTCGTCGCCATATTATTTATTGTGTCATTTTACACGTAGGTACAGTTACACTACAACTGTCACACCTACACCGTGTATTACATACACCACGCTACACAACAATTAGTTGTCAGTGTAAATGTAGCGAATTTTCGCTCAGTTTGACCTGAGTACAGGATTTTCACCGTCGTCACGGAGTTTTTCCCTCAAGCTTGCTTCTATTAACGTAAATACGAGGTTTTTTCGCTCACTGGCGACTGCGATTTTCTCCTGTAGCAGGATAGCACACACACACCACAGTGTGAATCTTGTGTGACTGAGTTAGGATTTATATATATGTATATTGAAATCTTTCTTCTGAAGGAAGAAAGATTTAATTTTCATGGGGCGTAATGTCACGAATCAATTCGCGACATTTCCTTTTTGTGAGAAGCCACGAACTATTAGTGGAAAACTCACTGTGTATCGCTCAGTTAACCGTTTCTCTCTCCATTTCGGGGTATACTTTCCAAATCATTCGTCACTTTCAAAAGTGACCGATTTAATGCACGCCACTAAGTGCGCTACTGAGCGATACTATTGTTTCTTTATCGTTCGCCCCTGCTCCTCAACCGTTAGCCACGCCTTCTTCTGGTGGCTTGTCGTCCTGCCTATGCATTATTTGAATTCAGTTTAGTGTTTGCTGTGACGGAGACAGGACCTGTGCAGCAGTGCGAGAGGTCAGCTAGTACCCAAACTCCACTTACAGTTTCTCCAAGCTCCCACCTTTAGTTCTCCAGCTTTGGGTGATACATAGTATTCATCGACTGGTATTTCCTTTGTGTATTTTGTAGTTTTAAGAGCTTAGTTAAGGTGTTTTTCCTAGGCGTAAGTATTTAGCTTCTGTGTGAGTGAGCGGGGGGGGGGGGGGGAGATTGATTTGATTTGAAATGTAATGTTAAATTTATTTTTGTAATTAATAAATTTAACAGTTCTATTTCTTGAGCTTAATGTAGAGTAAATCTTGTTTCATTTCTCCATAATTAAGCTTATTTTCCATATAGCTCCTAGCTTGCATAAACGTTTTACTATTCATAACTGGTACTTAGACCAGTCTTGTATTAACTTAAAATCCGTTGTGCCAGGAGTTAATGCATCAGCAAGAACCTGATGTTATTATTATTAGTATTAGTTATTTATTGTCAGGGGTGATGTAACTTTCTCCAGAGGCTAACAGTACAGTAGTTCAGCAATTGTGAGTAATTAGTCTCTGCTGTGTACTGTTGAGAAAGTTTATAAATTCTCGTTTTCAGAGAATCGTGCTAAGCCAACGTAAAGTAATCGTTGCTTGATGTAGCAAGACAACCATTGTCTCTGCTCTTCAATATTATTGAATATTATTATCAATTTAAATAACATTTAACCATTTATTTCAAAATTACCGAGCTATTTTAAAAACCCCGTGACAGAGAGAAAGAGGACATTAACAAAGGCAACAAGATAAGATGTGAAAGATGGTGGACCACAAAGGGAGAATTGGAGATGGAGGCTCACAGAGAAAAAGAAAATTAAAGATGAAGGATCACACGGAGAGAGAAAATTAAAGATGGAGGCTCGTAAAGAAAAGGAGAATTAAAGATGAAGGATCACACAGGAAGAGAGATTTAAAAATGGAGGATCACAGAGAAAGAACAAAATATCTGGCAACAACAAAACATTTTAAATAAGGAAGATCACAAAGAGAGAATAACAGAGACATGAGAAAATAAAATGGATAAAGAAAAGCATAGTAAAGGGCTGAGATAGGAAGAATAAATAGAGGCAACTAAAGAAAATAATCATACCAGACTGAGGGCCACAGAAAAAGAAAAATAACAGAGCAAAAGAAAACAGACGTTACGAATTCTTTCTCTGTTTTTTCTTTTTCTTTTTCATTGTTTATTTATCAGCGAAGTGCATCATACAATCTGTAAATGAATGATGCAAAAAAATGAGAGGGGAACTGCAGAATATTAGCAGTGAAACAAGACAAGATAAACGAATTTTTTTTTTTTCTTACATTCTTACGTCGGGCTACCGGATCAAACGAGCTATGAATGAATAATTAGGAAATGGACACAAGCGTCACGGGGGAACTTCAGAATTATCAGACATGTTAGAAATGAAACGGAAATGAAGACGGCAGATTCCATGAGATGTATATCGGCGGTGCTCATCTCCTAATTTAAGCTCTTGGACCCTTCAGACACCAGACCACTGCATCATCCAAGTTACCACAGTCCTCTAGAAGTTACTTTAGGAAGGCCTGCTCATTTTATCCAGCACCCAACAAAAGGTAGATGGACACCTAAGGCCTCAGTCACACTGCAGGTACGACTTATCGCAAACCACCCGCGACCTGCAAGTCATTGGTGGTTTTGGTGAGGTTTACGACCTTTCCTCATATGTTACGGTCTAGCCGCAGGCCACCATGGCGACCAAAAAATCGTCGCGAGGCTTTTCGTGCTGCACGAAAAACCTCCCCGCGACCACCGATGTCGTGGCACGGAAGCAGCCCTGTGGGTGGCTGGAATGCGTCTGGCCGGCTTACGGACTGCGACTGGTCGGCGACACCTGATTTTTAAGCGGTGGTTGTCATCCGGACGGAGGTCGGTCACCGCCCGCTCTGTGCAGTGGCCGTCTGCACTCCGTCAAGGCGACGACTGGACTGTGGGTGCCGCCGTACACAAGCCTCCTGTCTGGGGTGGTGGTTGAAGTCCCGGCCGCCGTCCAGCCAGTGATTGGTCGAGCGACAGGTGGTGGGCTGGACCGAGACCAGCCGCCGGTCAATCCGCGGCCAGTGTCGGTCTAGTGGTCGCAGTCTAAACTGCGACAGGACACGGACTGGCCGCCGTTTGTTGGCGGCCTGCCGACGACCGGCCGGCCACCCGTTGGTGTCTTGACCTGTGTGTACCTGGCCATGGTCGTCGTTCAGCCGCCCACTGGACAGACGCTGGACAGACACTGGACGACCACCGTTAGCCGATCGGTGGCACGACTGCTCGGAGACCTCCGTGGTCGGGGACTGGTTTCGCGATTTTTTGTTTGCGACAAGTCGTACCTGCAGTGTGTCTGGGGCTTTAGTCAACAATATTCATACTCAAAACGCTAAACTGACGAAACGTTCTCCCGGGATTAAGCTTAATATTTCTGCATGAATGTACAGTAGAATAAACACTGGATGTCTCTCAGCGGGGTAAGATCACGTGGTGTTGGTCTTAATAAAATAGCCAAGTGTAACCATACCTGCCAAGGAGATTGAGCAGAAAGTTCATGAGGCGAAAATGAGCGACTCTCGTATCGTCTTCTTCCACGCTGTTCATCTTCCACCTGACCACCTCTACTGTCCACTACCGGGCCACTCCAGTTTACAAAGAGGCTAGACAAAGATCATGACAGGCGTGATGATATGACATACACAGTGATGATGCAAAAAGTGACACACTGATATCTGTAACCGTCAGCTATAACAGTCCGTACAAGATCCACTGCGAAACCAGGTCTTTTCCTCAGAGAGAGAGAGAGAGAGAGAGTACAAACCAGAATTAACCCTTCCCTATACTGGCGAAGTACGAATGGGAAAGGGATATCTGTAGAAAAACCGATGTACGTGAAAGTCGAAGTGTTAATGGCTATGTTTACTGTATGTCAACTCGTGTATGTCATCGGCATCAGCCGACACTGTGCAACTGTGCATGTGTATTAAAAAATGCATACATTAGCGTGTTTGTTCTAGCCCCTTTCCCCTCGGCTGATGGCCAGTTGAAGTCAGACTGGAGCGTTGATTTGACTAGTAACTAAGGAGACTCATTCCCGCTTCATGCAATCACAAGTCAGTATAAAGACAGTGGGAGTGGTTCAGTTCCCTTAGAAGAAAAACAAACCGACTACAGCAGCATGCACTTTACATGTCCGCCACGGCTTAACCCTAGACTCGAGGTACAAGCAGATCGGAAGGCCAACATTACCTCCGAGCCACCACAACGCCACACTTCTAATAAATTAATGCGAAGAGTGTAGAAGTAACACAGATATAACTCCATGACTGACATTGTCGTGGAAGAAATAGATATACAGTCTTATATGATAATGGTTATGGAGGTGAATACTGGTGTTGTATATTAATGAGGAGTGTTATGTAATGAGTAAAGTATTCGCTCTATTCCCTTTATCTTTCAATGTACCTTTAGCGTGTTGCAATTTATCTTCATTTCAGTTCTTTCATTTTCCCGCAGACACGTATTTGCTACTTGTCGTAAACTTTGACGTAAACTTAAACAAAAAAGGGCGAGTGTTGATCCCCATCCACTCTTCCTTCCATCTGTTCACTATTAATGGGATAATTTTACATCCTACGAAACAGAAACGAGCAACACTGTAACCGTAATCATGTAAAAAAGGCAGAATATTGTTATCTAATCATGCAGCCTCATGTCAATAAGATTTTTTTTTTTTTTTTTTCTGCGAGAGATGACACGGCGACGATAAGGATAATGGCGGTACAGATGAAGACAAATATGAAAATGAAGACAAAGATAAAGATAAGATGAAGTAGATGTTCATGAAGAAGGTGAAGATGAACACGAAGATAGAGAAGATGATAATGAACATGAAGAGGATGAAGATGAAGGTGAAGATGATGATACTGATGAAGCTGATAAAAATAAGGGTACACCTCGATGCTCGTTCATCAAACATTACCTGTACCCTAAATACGCGGACTTTATACATTATTCTGATTTACCCTCACGATAACTAAGCCAAGAGAACACCAATTTGTTTCCCCGATAAACACATCAATTAACCCTTTCAGCCCGAGGACATCTTGTAGCTAAATTCAACCTCCAAATCAGTTCCTTGAGATACAGGAAACCGTCTTAAAGTTAGAGGAAGTGGGCCTTATCTCACCCCTCCAGTTCGAAAAATCCAACTTACGCTAAATCCAATCGTCCTGGGATTTCAAGAACGATGTAAACACTACGAAACAATATAAACAGTTCGAAAGAAATCAGCCGAGAGAATCCGAATTTATTTTCCCGACAGCCATATCGATTACCGCCGCTATGGGGTGATTTACGACCCCGCAACCACAGCCTGTAGTTTGATTTATTCCTCGTCAGCCGCCGACACGCAGAACCGGAGCAAACTTCCCTAGATATTACCTGCCCCGTCCCTCGAAGTCTGGTGAATATTACACAGCATTTCACTCTCACCTGACGGAGATCCCTAACTTCTTCCAGCTCTTGATTTGACTAGTAACGAAGGAGACTCGTTTCTGGTATATAACTAAGGCCCAGTGAGTTTCAAGCAATCATCACTTTGAATCCTAAGTTGTGAGAGCGGCCCCTTTCCGTCATATAAAAACAAACCGATAAAAATCCACCGATAAAAACAAAACGATTAGAATAAACCGATAAAAACAGGCCGATTAAAACAGACCGATAAAACAGACCGATTAAAAAAAAAAAACTATAAAGCAAGCCTACTAAACATTTTGGTGAAATCTTAATATTAACCCGTCTAAACCCTCTCATGTTGGGGACAGTCCTAGTAATCTACTCCAACCTACGCCAGACGATTTTATTCAGCTGAGCGTAATATAGCCTACAGGAGCCTCAGTGTCAATACCCTGCCCGTTGGCCCTCTCAAGCACTCTCTTCCAGCACAAGACAGACGATTTTATTCAGGTGAGAGTTAGTAAGGGAATCTAAGAGAGTTACATGTTACGTATCCTTAACATCGTCTGTCCGGGAACATCTTTTTATTTTCATATAGTTCTTGTTAGACGGTTACTCAGCTTCGTGAGGGTGTCTTGAAGTGACATTAAGAGAAGCCTTACATCACTCCTCTAAGCTTAAGTCTCTCCAAAGCTGAACTAAGCACCTTATATTTGTCGGTTATGGTAGCTCCCTAACACTTTTTCTTAAGTGACTTATTTTGTTTATTATCCCGTACTCTCCTTCTTCGTGTTACATAGATCATTGTAATATCGCCATCCTCCGTATAGATAACGTACACAAGGATACTAACCAACCATATCCAAATATAAAACGCTACGGGAAAGGTGCTAGGGAGCCTCCTAAAGCGACGAGACTACGGACCAAAATCATCCGAAAACAGCATGAATAAAATTTAAATTCTGGAGAATGATTTAGATTAATATAATTCTTTGAGGTATGAAAGGAGACACCTTAGTCCACCTACTCTATCACAATCTACCTCTTCTCCGATTCATATAGTTACATTTAGCCAGTTTCTCTCTCTCTCTCTCTCTCTCTCTCTCCGTACTGGGTTCAAGTCCTCGGTTTGTACTAGTTTAGTTTTTTCATGTTTCAGAATTTTTCCTTTTTTTTTTTTTTTTACTTTCCTTTTTCTATTGAGAATCACATTTTACATTCTTCGCTTTTTTTTTTTTTTTTGTCGAATCAAGTTCATGGTTCTCGCTTTCTTTTGTGAATCAAGTTTTTCCTCCTTCTTCTTTTTTTTTTTTTTTTTTTTACAGATCAAGAGTTGAATTCCTCGCTTTATTTACGGCTCGTGTTTTTTGTGACTAACTTTCATATACAGTAAGCTTATATATATATATATATATATATATATATATATATATATATATATATATATATATATATATATATATATATATATATACACACACACACACAACTCAAGTACATAGTTTCTTCTAGGTTTTCTCTTTTTTTTCATTTTCCTTTTTTTTTTTTTTTTTCTGAATAGGTAGTGCGTTTGAAAATCTCAAGTCACCTTTAATGATGGACTTACTTGACGGTGTACCTGCCTTACCTGTAATCTCTTGACGTTACAATCTACCTTCACCTCTCCGTCCTCTTCTTTACGTTTACTGCTTGTGGCGGCAGCAAACTGGATAAGGAAAAAAGTATATTTATAGTTTTTTCTTAAACTCTTCATTTCTGTGTTTCTTTGGAAGCCTATACTTATTTTTTTTACCGCTTCTCGAGCTGCATTTCGGATGTTTAGACTGATCAGTTGTAATAATAATAATAATAATAATAATAATAATAATAATAATAATAATAGTAATCTGTTTGTACATTTCTCCGCTATACAGTGTCTTTTTTTCAGGTGTCACCAATAGGAAAATATTATGGTCAAACATTATGATTTACGCAGATTTCTCTTAGCGGGAGCAAATTGGATGAGGCAAAAGAAAAAAAAAAAAAACTTCATTTGCGGCTCCGGAAGCAAATCTAACGAAAAAGCAAATATTTTTTCCTTCCGTACAGCTTTTCTTTACATGCTTTTTATTTTTTTGTTGGCCATCTATTTTTTTTTTTTTTTTTGTCAGCATAAAAGGAGACTAGAAAAAAATGTAAACACCTCTAAGTCCATTTTTCTACTTGTTACGGTATCAGTATATCTTTTTCTCGAGTCTTTTGGCTGTCTTCTGCTCTCCGCTTCCGATATTTTGCTCTCACTGGTGCTTAGTCGCAATGGGAGAATTAAATATTATGTGGCCTCCTTCATGCTTTCTTTATTCTTTTTCACATCTGCTAATCAGGTTTCTTCCCGTACTCTTTGGTTTTATTCCGGGATCTCTCTCTCTCTCTCTCTCTCTCTCCCCTAACTAGCGGGAGCAGACTGGATGAAAGAAAATAATAACCTGATTCTTTTTTTCTGTGCATCCTTTAGTTTTTTTTTTTCTTCTTCTTCTTGAACCATGCTCCTTGATCTTGCTTGTCATAAAGGGAACAAATCTGACAAAGGGAAGTCTTTTAAACAATGCCCCCCCTTTTTTTCCTAAGCAGTCTTTTTTTATCTTTAACATTATTTTCCTAGTTCAGATTATATTCTTAATGCTGACGAACAGAAGTGGAAGAAAATCTGCCTAACTAAAAAGATATATATATTCTTCACTCTGCACATTTGTCTGCTCTGTGTCTGTCTTTTGCCTCTACATATTTTATTGTGATTTATTAACACCCTACTATTGATCGTGTTTTTTTTTCTTTTTTTGCTGGTGAGTCGTAACGAAAACAGATTTGATTTTTAAAAAAGGAAAATAAGAAAACTGTATTTTCCTTTACACAGTATTTCTCCTGTCTTTTGGTCTGACAACAATATTAAAGAAGTCGTAAGAGGAGGAAGGTTCATTATCTAACATCCTCTCTGACAATGCTTCCCTTTGCAATGCCTTTCCTTGTGTCTTTTGCCTCACTAAACTTCTAAGAATTGTTTGATTTATTTGCCACGAACATTTCACTTTTATCCGAACGCATAATATGAAGGAAAGCGAGGGCACGACGGTCTTATTTACTATATAATGAGAAATATGATAAAGTATAACAGAGAAAAGAGTATTCAAAATGCAACAACATAAAATCATCAAGAAAACACAGAGATGCCAACATGTACAGAGTGGGGGAAAAAAACATACAGATTATCATATGAAGACAACAGAACTGCTTAGAGATGAGAATAAAGCAAAAGAGATAAGTAAAATGTATGGAATGCGTTAACCTCTTCATCCCGATTATGACATTCGGTATGCTAGTTTTTGAGTATGTCCGGACGATTTTTTTTTGGCTCGATTTTGTTTTGTTTTTTAACTGGGGGGGGGGGGGTTGGATATAGCCTTCATTTGCATCTTCACTTATAGGGAACTCTCAAAATCCCAGTAAACTCGCCTGGTGGTAGTAAGAAAGCAATAGGGGAAAAAAGCATCATCTTAATTCATTTTTCATTCATACCGATTTAACAGACATATTATTCAGTTGATACCCATACCCGCTCAGATGAATAAAATCGTCTGGATGCTACAAGTATAAAATAAAAGGTGACGTTTTACTGTTTATTTCCTTCAATGAGATGTATTATTATTCTTTGTTATTCTTACTACTGACAAACAATTTCCTTCAGATTACGAGGCACTCGGTAGTGAGGGGTTAATGAAGGCTTTTAGATCTTGGCTTTATCCAACCCCTCCCGTTCGAGAGAGTCTATTTTACACTCACACACACACACACACACACACACACACACACACACACACACACACACACACACACACACACACACCATATGGCCTGAAGGTAACAAAAACTGAATCAAAAGCCGCCATCCCTCTCCAGAAATTAAAACACTGATTCCAAGCCCGATCCAACAGGCGCGCATCATCTAACCAAAACCAACACTATACCTGGACTCCGATGTACACCGATGTTCATGAATATTTTGGCGATTAACGAGTACATCAGAGCAGGGTGTACAGAGTGTAATAGCGATGATATGTGGTACTTAAGTAATATCCGACACGAGGTCATCTATACTGGCTGTACTTGCTGACACGTGCTGGGGACGGATGAAGACAGAGAAGTTGGTCCTACGATGGATGGAGGAGCGAGGTATTGAGATGGTGACTGGGTTTACTGTCTGGGGGGTTTGGTGAAGGGGGCAGGGCTTCTTTTTGGGTGTCTGTGTCTTTCTCCCGCGTGTTTCTGTGTCTCTGTGTCTGTCTGGGTGTTTTGGTGGGAGTGTATTTACTTTACTCTTTACCCACAACAACCCTTGACACAGAGACGCTTATCATGAGTCACATCTGGCTCACGAATGGCATCTGCTGCTCGTGATACTTGTAGAGAGGAGGGAAAATGGTAAGAAAAAGTGCGTGATGTAACCAAGGATGAAAATTTCCTTAATATTTCAGTTTGGCATCTACCTTTCCTCGGCTGGCTAATATTCCTGAGCTGAGAGAGGTTTGGGGTGTTTTTCTGTCCATAGATGATAGTTTTTATTAATGTCATCTAGGAGAGTGACGGATATGTCTGAAGTGTGAAGTAGAGGAAGTGTAACTTGTGCCTCCGACTCTACATTTATGATTCGCTTCCAGTACACAGGGGCGATTACATGAATATATGAGAGTGTATGGGAGTGTGGTGTGCTGTTGGATAAAGTGGATCGCTGCAGAGGAAGGGCAGATGCCCATGAAGAATGGCCCCTTTCAGGATGTAGCGTCGGGCATGGGAGGCCTACAAGCACCTCATTATGAATTCAACTTTAATATTGCACTTGAATGATCTTTTGCAGTTACTTGTATCTTGGTAAAATGGACAGTACTTGCAAAACTGACAGACGAGAATTAACCCATAAGAAAAGAGAATGATTACTGTAGGCGGGTACGGCCATACTAGATGATGCTACTCGCCACTGAGAGTTCACCCGAGATCTAGAGGTTAAGAAACTACCTCGATTACTGTGCCATATTTAGAATCAAACTGGGAAGGAAGGGATACTGAATTTCCAGCGTCAGCCCACGAGAATACGACCCTGTGCAACATTACAACCGGTGCAACAAAATCAACATAAGATCGAAAAACTGAAGAGACAGTAAAGGACCCCACAACCACTGGGAAATGATCAAGCAGAAGGCATAAGTAGAATATTTAAGTACCGGGAGAAACAGCTCGTCAGGGTAGAAGTGAAGAAGTGGCACATTGGAAAGAGAGAGGGGTGGAGCTGTGAGGCGGGAGGCTGGTGTAGTAGGTGGTCAGTGTGGAGGAAGAGCTGGTTGCGTGAGGGTGTACGCTTTTCTCCTCCATCCGATCACATCACACTTGGATTCTGTTTTCACCTCGTCTGCTCTTGGATAAATTTTGAATTTTTGGTGCATTTGTCTGTTATATACCTCAGAACATTGAGCGTATCTAGCATTTAATTCTGCGTTCTTAGTCATACAATACTGAGTTAGTATTAAATTTTAGTCTCATAAAAGCGCACGTGGCTAATCTTATATTTCTCTCTCGACTCTGAGCACATGGGATATTTACTTACTGAATCCAGCTCTTCTGAACTCTTAGCCACGTGGCCATTAAACTTCTCCGTGCCTTATCAGACTATTGCGGTGCAAGGAATGGGGTAGCCACATGGAAGTGATGCACGTATTTTCTCCAGCATGACCCTCTCAGGGATGCAGATTTCTTATGGAGGACAGAAATTGCAGAAAAAGAATAAATATCTCCATGAACTAAAGTGCTGTTTATTTTGAAGGTACTGATAGCAATTACGTTTCAAAATAGTGAGATACCAGTTGAGTTTAAAGTGAGACACCAGAAAAAATAAAAAATGTAAAGATAGTGAGTACCAGTACTGATATATCGAAAAGAAAAAGCTGGTGAAGGAGCAGCAACGTAACAATGATTCCGTCAAAGAGGCCACGGATGGAGTGCCTAGACGGAGGTACGACCAACTTGCTGGCTGGTGATGCAGTGGACAGTAACAACAACCGAAGTGACACCTGCGGGACGACTTGTGATGACAGGAAGAGCGGCCATTACGACAGCAAACACCACGGCACCACACTCCACGAAAACGACCACTACGACGACAAGCATCACCAAAGCCATCTTCACGACAGCAAACACCAGGACAGGGATCACCAGGACAGCAAGCACCAAGGTCAGGGTCGGGTGGGCGTGGGCTGTAGGCGGCCAAGGGTGTGTGCTGTCAAGTACCAGCTGAGACCCAGGTCAATTAAGTCGCGTTACTTGTGTGACCCTGACTGGAGCCTGCAGGATGCCTTGGATCATAAGCCGCGTCCACCCCCGTTGTCCAGGTACCGCAGGAAGACTGCCAACGCCCGCGAGAGATGTCGCATGCGACAGATCAACAATGCCTTTGAGAGCCTGCGTGGCGTGCTACCCTGGTGGGTGTGCCAACGCCGGGAGGCCACCGACATCAGTAAGATCGCCACCCTGAGGCTGGCCTCAGCCTATATCATGTCCCTGCAGGACATTCTGGACGGCAACTCCCTCCAGGACACCTGCGGCTGGGTCCTCTCCAGCATCTTCGGTGAGGAACACGAGCCCCCTAAACTCGAAGTCACCCATGTCGATGCTGATGGCGTCCCCAGTAAGCCGCAGCCGCAGCAGCAGCAGCAACAACAACAACAACAACAGCAGCAGCAGGTGGCCCAGGTCACGGACCTGTTCACGCTGCTATGCGGGGCCGGGGAGGCCACACCATTGAACGACCTAGATACGTTTTCTGAGGGCCCGTCAGACTCACTCACCGACCCTGTTAAGCTGTTCATCAACTGTGACCCGGACATCCCATGGCAGCAGCAGCAGCAACAACAATCGCTCGTCACTTGACATCCCCTTACATACTACACACGCACATATATACACACACGCACAAGCACACTAGAACCGTGTTTGCTTATCAGACAGTGGTTAGGTGCAGAAAAAGTATCATGACTGATGTAGTGACACAGACAGTGGAGTAAGAGTACAGTACCTGACAGTGTTCATTTTCTCAACTGTGTTATTGGCCCATACATTATTTTTCTTATCGTCATCATCAACATCACCGTTCTAACTCAATTTCCCACTAATGTAATGAGTTAGAATACAGAAACAGAAATAAGAAATTGTGTGTACAGTCTCGTTCATAAGTAGGGATACACAACTGCTCGTATTATCAACTGTAGTGTCTGCTCACTGTTGGCAAAAATCAAGTAGTTCCCCTGTACTCACCTCACATATGGCTGCATGGCACTGTACCTTCGGGCTAATAAAGTAATCAAATCAAATCAAATCAACTGTAGTCTCCACTGTTGATGAGATACGGAACGATTTCAGTTACTGCCTGGTACACTGCTCATCAGTCCACCAGGCAATAAGAGAAATAGTGTCACATCTCACGTGTAGTGGACCTTACATGAGACAAAGCGGGTTGATGTATATCCTTTATTATGAACGCGACTCCTTCTTAATGTCATGGTGTTTATTTTTGTAGGAATCTTGTGCTATATATCTGAAATTAAATGTATGGCCATATGCTCAAAACGGAGATACAAGGAGGATTTATGCAAGCCCCATATTCTGGCAGTCTTTACGCATGTTTTGGATATTAGATTTGTTTAGTCCACCTGACGCTTTATAGAGCGCATTTATCGTCGAGGTAGTGAAGTCAAACAGTTTACTGTCATCTCAGACTTCACAATTGACTCTCAGAAATTGGAGACTGACTTACATCATACTGTATTACAATTTATAAAAAATGATATATCTTAAATCTTTTCTTTCCGATGATTACAATGCGGTTGTTTTGGTTAAGAAGAACCTGTCTCATTAACGACGATAAAAGTGATCTAATCCCTTCATAATGAGATATTTATTAATCAGAGCACAGTCGTGTCTGGCGTTAGCAAGGATAAAATAAATGACGAAACATGAGGTTAGCTAATGTGGTCTGTTTGCTTCAGTGAACGTGCAGTTGAGGTCAATAATCCCTTTACACGTCTGGAATTTCTAAATAACGGAGAGATTACAACCCATCCATCTTGTTTAAGTATTGTTAGTTAATCCAAGATCTCATTAGGCTTTGACACGGTATTGAGGCAGTGTCAACGAACTAATGACAGCAGCTGAACATGTATATTTCTCCTGCTGGCTTTAGTGATACTTGTTTCTTTCTGTAAATGTTTATGCAGAGCATAGATTATAATTTTTGGTAGCGTAACATATGGATTAGATGAGTATTGCTCCTGTATTAAATATATTTTAACTGTAGTAAGGGTAAAAATAATCCTAACAAATTCACTGGTGTCGTAGGTTACAGTGTCACCCGTATTCTCGTAGGTTAAGGAGGCTTCTTGGCACCTTTAAGTTTATTTCCTTATCTGGTTCGTCAGTAATTCCTTATTTATGCAATTAGTGTTGATATAGTACTGATAAATATAGCATACACGAGAATAAAGACATAAGATATTAAATAAATCGTAAAGGACATAATGCTAGAAAACCTCCCAGGCTGACGAGAATTTGGTCCCTATGTAAGTGTTTTCCATCAGTATATAATTTTATGCTGTTGAGATATAATTAGAATATATAATAAGAATGTATTTGTGATGTGAAGCATGTTCCTATACAGGAAAATGGTTTGCCCAATTAATTATGTCAGCTGAGGGTTTGCGTTGGCCTGATATCTATGTGTGTGTGTGTGTGTGTGTGTGTGTGTGTGTGTGTGTGTGTGTGTGTGTGTGTGTGTGTGTGTGTGTGTGCGCGCGAGAAGTCTTTTCACCATAACCTGGCCCAGATTTTCGTCCTTTTGCGGTTTATTTCACGTGGCTTTGTGGTAGGAAAAGCCAATACTATGACTGTAAATCATTTTTTTGGCACTTCTTCGTGATTAGCGTCATGTTCTAGTGTTAATCTGTTTTGGCATCTCAGCTTTCAAGGTGGACGTTGACAGTTTTAGGCCAGGCTAGAGTAAAAGGAATATAGTTAACTACGTCAATAGTAAGTCTAGTCATGATATTCTATGTGCCATATTGTTAACACTTCCAGATTTGTGCCTTGGGTGTTGTAGTTCCTGGGTTATTTAGAGATGGTGGTTGTGGTTGTGATTGTTCAGCCATCTCACTGTAAGAGGCCTCCCATAACTCTGACTCCATAAGGTGTCTCTACAAAATTAAAAGAAATGTGAAGTTACAGTGTAGCCTTGAAGGATTAATTTGTGAAGCGGTAGTTACTCGTATGTAGGACTGGATATGGCAGAGGCTGTGTATAGGGTTAAGTGGGGATTGGTATAATGGTAGGATTTATGTAGGGGCAGTTGTGTAGAGATGGTTTTATGTATTGGTTGTGTGTGTGTGTGTGTGTGTGTGTGTTTGTGTAGGGGGTGTTTTATGGTAGGATTTGTGATGAGGCAGTGGTTGTATT
Organism: Coenobita brevimanus; assembly: GCF_032717465.1. Taxonomy (NCBI): domain Eukaryota; kingdom Metazoa; phylum Arthropoda; class Malacostraca; order Decapoda; family Coenobitidae; genus Coenobita; species Coenobita brevimanus. Next base: position 21,048,223 of record NC_136977.1, read on the forward strand.
GATTTAATTTGTGTGGTTATAACTATGTAAGTTGAAGGTTTACATACATCGTCGGTGAAAGTACAGGTAAGAAGGTATGCATTATTTGAGGCTGTTAAGGTCTGAGTGTGTATTTTGCAGTGCTATTTGTTCTGTGTGGGTAATGTAGAAGTGTCCATTGGTTTTGTTGTTTTATGAAGGTGAAGGGACGTGAGAATGCCGAGACTGAGGGATATATTAGGGCTTGTCTGGTCGTTTATGCAGAGGTCGTGATACGTGAAATGGAGTTGATTTGGTACACGTGATGATCAACATAATGGGAGGAATTGCGCACAAGTGATGATTGATGTTTCTTGCCAGAAGTAAGGTTGTGTGGTGGGGATGTGTGTGTGTGTGTGTGTGTGTGTGTGTGTGTGTGTGTGTGTGTGTGTGTGTGTGTGAGTGTGAGTGTGTGAGTGTGAGTGTGTGTGTGCGTGCGTACGTGCGTGCGTGCGTGCCAGCGTGTTTGTTTGTTTGTTTGTTTGTTTTGCCTAGGTCACCTCATCTCATCATTCCTGCTTTTATATTCACCTCTCTTCGCCCATAACACATCTCTTGTCATACTTGATTGTACATCCATTTCCTATGACTGTCTCTGTTGATTTTGTTTCTTTTGTTTATCGTCTGTGTTTTCTGCCTTGTATCTGTGGTTTTTGGTTCCTTTTCGTCGTCTACAGGTTCTCTCCTTTAGTTGTCAGGTAGTGTACTTTCTCTGCATCACTTTGATATTGCCATGGAAATGTTCACCCATTTCCCCTCATTCCATAGCGTACCAGCTAATTTCAGCTTGATGGCCTCAGTTACTCCCCTTGCTTGCTTCGAAAATCATCAGTTCGTTTGTCCTCCACGTCAATCTCATCGAGTATGCTCATTATTAAATTTGTTTTCATCTAGATCACCCTCTTATCCTTTGAACTTACCTCTTACTTACCTCTAACCCCAAACTGTTCCCACCGTCCGTCCCGCCGATGTGCCATTCTCCTTTGGGCTTCAGTTATCTCATTGAATTTACGTCTCTCCTGGTCATGCGTCATCTGTTATGTCATTTTGTTCGGAGAGTTGATGTTATGGATTGTTTACCTCTATGAGTGTAACTTCAGTTTTGGTACAGTAGATTCTCTGTTTTATCATCATCATCATCATCATCATCATCATCATCATCATCATCATTGTTTATCATCGTCGTTTCATCGAATTTTACTCTTATACGTGGGGTGGTAAGAATCTCCTGCAGAAGTCACAGAAGGAAAGTTGGTTTCAATAAGGACCTCTCTAAAGAATATACTGTGACGCCTCCATTCCCTTCCACAATTATCCTTCAAAATACTGTACATCTACATTTCATTTTATTTAAATTATAGGCTGTGTGATTTCTTTTTGAAGCCTTTTTGTCTGTGTATTGTTTCTCTTCTTATATACGTCCTTGAAGATATCTGTAGCTCTGTTTAATACTTCTTATAGTTTAGTTGTGATGGATGTATGGAGAATATGTTATTATCAAAAGTATTTATTGTAATTTATTCACCCATATATTAGAGATTAATTATAAGCTTATTCCTGAATTTTCTTGGCATTCAAAGAGCCATATTTTCATTTCTAAGATCTCTTGTATCATTTCCTTACTGGTTTATTTTTGTAAGTGGTCCTTCAATGCTCCTCCGTCTGTTATTTTTAAAAACTAATTCGATATCTGCCTTTGGACGACGGAGGGATTTTCTTTGGCGAATAAAATCGACTGGCTCTGTATGCAATGTGCAGTGTCTGCATGCAATAAGTCGTCAGCCGTCGTTTGAGAAAAATAAAGACGAAATAATTCCTTCCCGTACTTTTAGTCTCGATGTTTATCATACTTCAACTCGACTTGCATCTGAGTCGACATGGTTTAATTTAACTTTCCTCTGTGCCCCTTTTGTTTGTGTCATTTTGTTGGTAATAAAGAGTTGAATGTGTCTATTGTCTTTACATTTCCTCTTGTCAATCTTATGTTCTTCCCTCTCCTTGATGAGTGCTAGATTGTGGAAAACTTAATTGGTATTTACGAGGTCAGCATGTGAGGTCACGATGTTCACCAAATGCAAGCTTGAGTGACCTGAGAAAGATTAAAGGCTATGGAGTTTCCGGCCAAGTGTGAAGGATGAAGGGGGAGGGGGGAAGAATTAGATGGTGCGGAAGTGAATCTGAGGGGGAGAAAAAAGTGTAGGGGCTGAGCTCAATATAATTCGGAAATACAACATGGGTTGAGGGCAGTCGGTGCATAGTACTTGTAAGGAAGGGGAAATGGTTTATTATTATTATTATTATTATTATCATTATTATTATTATTGTTATTGTTATCCTATTATTAGTAGTATTTATTAATAATAATAATAATAATAATAATAATAAATAATAATAATAATATTATTATTATTATTGTTATTATTATTATTATTATTATTATTATTGTTATTTTATTATTATTATTTTTTTTATTATTATTATTATTATTATTATTATTATTATTATTATTATCATCATCATCATCATTATTATTGGAAAGAGAGAGAGAGAGAGAGAGAGAGAGAGAGAGAGAGAGAGAGAGAGAGAGAGAGAGAGAGAGAGAGAGGGGAGAGAGAGAGAGAGAGAGAGAGAGAGAGAGAGAGAGAGAGAGAGAGAGAGAGAGAGAGAGAGAGAGAGAGAGAGAGGGAGAGAGAGAGAGAGAGAGAGAGAGAGAGAGAGAGAGAGAGAGAGAGAGAGAGTATGTGTGTGCACAGGTTCAACGTATCCTTTATAATCATTATTACTTTCTATCTCATTGACCCATATTAGTCTGATATAGCTTTATTGAACGAGCCCACCTGTGCTATCAACAGTGGGTCACTTGCTTCAGAAGCGTGGCATGGGATGTGATCTGGCCTGATACCCGCCTCTGACTAACGAGCTGATAAGGCGGGAGGTCAGGAGTCATCGGTCGTATTGATAAGGAATCTTGAATCATATTTTTCCCGATAAACAAGTCTTCATTGTAGTATTAATATTATCTTGAATAATTTTTGCATACTTGTACTTCTCACGGTACCATTCACTCCGTATTGATTGTGAAGTGTTTGGTAAGTGTTTAAGTGAATGGCATAAACAAGCGATTTTACACACAACTCAAGGTCAAGACAGTGTATGAATTGACCCCCTGATCTCATATCGTCAGATGGCTGGTGATACTAACGTGAGCTGTTTTCCTTTTGCATTGGTAGAATTTAGTTTACTCAGCCAGTTACCAGCTTTGAACAGAATAACAGCTGAGAACAATGCGTGATAAAAAAAAAATGAGGTCATCCTTATCCAGATTTCTGCCACATTTTCTGCAGTTTCTGACAGTCTGAATGCAAGCAGACTAAATGCAAAGTCTGTCTGCAATGTCCGCATAATGTCTACCTAAAGTCTGTATGCAAAACCCAATACAAGGTTTGAATGTAAAGTCTGTATGCAAAGTCTGTGTAAATCTATCCGACGTCTAAATGCAAAATCAAAATGCAGTCTGGATTAGTCTGACTGCAAAGTCTGAATGCAGTCTGCAGTGTCTGAATGCAAAATATCTCGTATTAAGAATGGAGACTCATCCAGACATGAATGTTGAGATCACTGAGGTTAAAGTTTGGGCTGTGCATTTTCCGTATCTCTATAACTAAACACACGATTCTGAGCTGTTTCCCTTTACCTGGCTGGAGCAGATTTCAGCATTTGACCAGCCAGTTATCAGCTTTGAGGAGAGAAATGGAACAAGTAATGGTTAATATAATACGAAGTCACCTTTATCCACTGCCAAATTTTCTTCATAGTTCCTGAATGCAAGATCTTAATGTGGCTCATCGTAGTCAGAACAGAAACGTGTTGAGATAATCTGTTAAAGTTTGTCCTCTGTGGTTTTTATGTATCTCAGTAAATAACCGCACGATTTTGATGTACCTGGTCTCAGAAGAAAAGAGGTTTAGTCTATAAGAAGGTGTACTTTAACGTTTAGCCAGTCTTTTGCAACAAGAAATCCAAAAAATAGTGGTTGATATTTGATTGATTTCACCCATCCGACTCTGAAGACTGTATTATAGTAAAACTTTGTGCGCAGAGGTGTAGACAAGTCCCCACATTATTTTGGTCAGTGTATATGTGTTTGTTAGACTCGATTGGCATGCATCCCAAATTATAGTGCAGGCAAGGAGGATAAAGAGAAAATAACACATTCCTTGTTCATCAGGTTCTACAGAAATTGTCTTCAGAAACTAGGGACTTGCGTACAACTCTGCCCATTCCGTTTTTGTAATAGACAAGTGAGAGTCTCGTTTAATACTAGTTGTTACATCGCTCAACTGCTTAAAATAGACGACAAAGAGAAACTTTTGTTAACAACGATGTCTTATTACTGAACTGTATTTGGCAGTGAGGGTCAGTACAATGGCCTGTGATCAGATCTTTCAATGCACACCACTTTCAAGTCTTCGTCAGAAAATCTAGCAGCATTTGTTCTTCGATTCTGCTCATGAAAGAAACTGTGATATCAGTAAGGCGGTCATGCAGCACACAGGAAGGAAACTGCGATATCATTAAGGTCATGCATCACCTGTCAAGCTACACATTGTCACTCTTCTTCTGCCCGTCTGTCTAATGCAGGAGTTATCCCAACGCGTCACTCCTTCATTACTCAGTTGGTCGTCTATGGAACTCCTCAGTGTGCCTTTGCTAATGACCTCCGGTCTTTTAAGCGTAGAATTTTCAGTAATCTCGACTCTACTTTGAAAGTTCAACTTTTGCAGGCTTCCAGTCTTTCTCTTTTTTTTTCTTTTCTTTTTTTTCTGCCTGAAAAGAATAAACCGTCAAAATTGAAGACTTCAACAGCGACCAGCTTCACAGGGAGAGACATGAAGGGCGTTTCTATTAGGGAAACTTCCACTGGGTGTTCTACCTGGAGTCCGAGGCTTTCATATTCACTCTCTCTTCTCTCGACCGCCTTCAACCCCGTCCCCGCACTTTTGATAGTGATACTGAGTTTTTAGAATTATACCACTTCTTGGGAGGAAAAGCTGCGTCATGTAAATCTGATCTACCGACGCCGGTGTGATAGATACCTTAGCACATTTTATAGCAATATGTAGAAGACTTGTGTGTGTGTGTGTGTGTGTGTGTGTGTGTGTGTGTGTGTGTGTGTGTGTGCGCGTGTGTGCTTGTGTGCGTGTGCGTGCGTGCGCGTGCGTCCATGTGCTTGTGCGCGTGTGCGTGCGTGCGCGTGCGTGCATGTGCGTGTGCTTGTGCGTGTGCATGCGTGCGTGCGTGCGTGTTGATGATGTACGTTTGTAATATTCCAGCTTAGCACCTACTGAGAGGAACGTCAGCGACATCAGTTGCTGTTTTTTGTCAGCCCCAAGCCGCACCCATCTAACGCAACTTAATTGAAACAATCAGGCGCCTCAGATCAGGTCTAATTCCTCCCACCTGATGGCAGATAACCCTGAATGACCCGTCCATCTCAGGGTAATAGCCCATTGTGACCTGATGTCACCAACTAACAAACACTCATCCACACCTACCTAAGCTTCTTGTCATTTTCTTATCTAATTTTCTCGGTCTGTTATCCTCTCATTTGCTGTTGCTCTGTAGTTACGTCAGGTAAACGCATGAAACAGACTCTCTCTCTCTCTCTCTCTCTCTCTGTCATCTTTTCAGTTTTATCTACATTTCTCCTCCCCTGTTTGTAATCATTCGGGCAGTTTTATATTTATTCATCCTTCTTTTTCCTTATATTATTCGGATCGCCCCTTTTCACTGATTTTCACTCTCCCTTTTTCTCTTCCTCTCTCTCCATCTCTCACTTTCTTCCCCATACATTTTTTCGTAAACCCCTCTTTTCAACACTTTTTTTCCTGGTTTTGTTGATGCTCTCTAAGTTATTCTGATAGCCTGACTGATCCTGCCGTCACACCATCAACACGTCCTCCTCTCTTCTTCTTTGTCTTCTCATTATTTTTACTATATCATCTAATTTTATCACCCCCCCTCACTTCTCTCTCTCTCTCTCTCTCTCTCTCTCTCTCTCTCCCTCACACCTAAGAAAGCTCCTGGTCATCCTCTCTTCCTAATCATCGCTATCTGTTTTCTCTTCATTATTGCTGCTCTCTGTTTATTTCAGCCACACAGACATTCACTCGCTTTTTTTCTCTCTATTATCTCTAACTTTTCGGCATCCTCTCTCAAATCTTCTCAGCCTGTTCTCTCATTTGCTGCCGCCCTTTATTTTATTTTGCCATCATCACTGCTCTCTCTCTCTCTCTCTCTCTCTCTCTCTCTCTCTCTCTCTCTCTCATCCTAGCCTCGTTAAACCATCTCTTTTCTTTTTCTTTTCTCGCATGATCCCCTCCATTCAGTATTTTTTTTTTCTTTATATAATACACTTTCGCTCCCCGCGCGTACATCCTCCATTTACCATCACCCACCCTCCCCTCCCCTCCCTTCCTCTTTCTCTCCCCCTCCTCCTTGTTCATCCTCCTCTCCTCTCAGTCAATCTCTCTGCCCATTCCTCCCTATCCCCCCCTCTCGCTATTATCCTCCCCCTTCTCTCTGCCCCCTCCCTCTCTCTCTACCCCTCTCCCTCCATCCTCTTGGTTTTCCTTTACTTCTCCCAGGATAATGTTTGATTTTTTTTTTTTTTACCTATGCCTTTCATTAGTTTCCATGACAGTTTTCCTTTTTTTTTCTTTTAATGTGTGGTAATCTTTCTTGTTTTTGCCTGCTGGTTTTGGCTGGAGTGATCGGTGGGCATGGGGAGGTCAGCCAGTCCTATATTTCCCTAATCGTTCAATCTCTTCTATTTCTCTTCCCACCTCACCTTCCGCTTGTCATGTTAACCTCCATTTCATTCCTCTGTTCTGTTTGTCCCTTCCCAGTTACCATTTCCATCTTCCTTCGACCCTTCCCTTCTATCCCGTTATTCGCTCCTTTTCTTAATCTCCCAGTCTCAGCTTTTCTCTCCTACTCCACACCCAACAACCCCCTCCTCCTTTCATCCCCTACCCCACACACACAGTGTATAGACTCTCTACCCTGTGCCCACACCCGTCTTCAACAACCCCTCCCTCCCACCTCCCTTCATCCCTTCTTCCTTCCTCGTGTGAACAAGGCCGCCGTTCAATTTAATACAGAAGCTTCACCCCCAGGTGGACGGATTTCGCATTACCTGTGTTGTCGGCAGTATGGATCTGCCAAGCCTGTCGTTCCTTCTCACTGACAGCCACATAGGTCAAGCCGTGAACACCCCACCACAGCACACCCACACAGTTACCAGTTCCACAGATATCGCTAACTTCCTTGCAACAATCGCCAAACCTCTTGAAAACGCTAATTTTGTTTTCGAAATGCACGTGCGGCGAATTTCAATGGGCATCCTGTTAAGTAGTTCTCTCACTGTCGTATTCGTTTATTTTCCCGGCTTTCTGTACCCTCTCTCAGGAAAAAGAGGTGGATGGTGATAATGATTATGATGATGAATTTCTTAAGATAATCTAAACACGAAAAAAATCTATCTATCTATTGCCAGACGCCTCAATCCCGTCTGAGGTGGCCACAAACAAATCGCCTTCAAGTCGCCCTGTCCCCCGCCATTTCACTGCCCTGCTCCCAACTCACACCCCCCTCTCTCATATACCTCTCCACCCCATCCCTCCATCTCATCCTCGGCCTCCCCCTCCCTCTTCCCCCCTCCACCTCACTCACATACACTCTCTTCGTCAGTCTTTCACCCTCCATCCTCTCCACATGGCCAAACCACCTCAGTGTGTTCCTCATAACGCTTCCTATCACATCCACATCCACACCACAACGCTCCTTTATATCCTCATTCGTCAGCCTGTCTCTCCATGTGACTCCACAGGCTCCTCTTACATAACTCATTTCCACTGCTCTCACTCTTGACTTGTGTCCTTCCAACAACGTCCAAGCTTCACTTCCGTACGTTAGAGTTGGTATCACAATACTGTCATGTAGTAACTTTTTCACTTCCATGCTCACTTCCCTGTTTCTTATCACTGCTTTCAAAGAACCAACAACCTTTCTTCCATAGTTGTACCCTTTCAAGCACTTCACCCTCCAAACCTCCATCCTTACTCATCACACTACCCAAGTACTTAAACGTACTCACACTTTTCAATTCCTCACCATCCAACCTCGCTGTACATTCACTAACTTCACCTCTCTCAAAGATCATCACTTTACTCTTCCCTACATTCACCTTTAGATTCCGTTTCTTACACACTCTCCCAAACTCATCCACCAAGCCTTGCAGCTCCCCTTCGTCTTCACTCAACAACACAGTATCATCTGCAAACAACAGTACAGGGAGTTTCCAAACACTATCCTCTCTCACCAGGGCCACTCCAACATCCACTACCCTATCTTGTACCTCTTTTATTACCCCATCCATGTACAGATTGGACAACCATGGAGACATGACACATCCCTGCTTCAACCCAACTTTCAAAGAGAAAAATTCACTTAGTTCACCATCCACACGCACTGCAGCCTTCGCACCATCATACATACTCATCACAGCATTCAACAACTTCCCATCTACTCCATATATTCTTAACACTTTCCACAATCCTTGTCTATCCACCCTGTCATATGCTTTCTCCAAATCCATGAAAGCCGCATACAACTTCTTTCCCTTCTCTAGAAACTTTTCCACTAAAGATCTAAGAATGAATATCTGATCTAAACAACCTCTTCCCTTCCTAAAGCCTCCCTGTTCTTCTCTAACTAATTCCTCTGTTCTTTCTATAACTCTGTCAATAAGTATCCTACCATACACTTTTCCCATTATATTAAGAAGACAAATGCCCCTATGATTACCACACACTTCTTTTTCCCCTTTTCCTTTGTACATGGGAATAATTATACCTGACTTCCAATCCTCCGGGACTCTACCTTCCTTCCAGGCCAATCTGCACATCTTCCACATCCATTCTACTACTATCTCTCCCCCATGCTTCAGCATTTCACCACACACTCCATCAATTCCTGGGGCTTTCCCTGATTTAACTTTCTTCATAGCTTCCACAACTTCTATCCTACTGATTTCTTCCTGTCTTCTCACCTCCCTCTTTCTCCCAGCCATTCTCCAGCCACTTATACTCGCATTACTTCCATCCTCTATGTTCAACAATTCCTTAAAGTGTTCTCTCCATCCGCTCACTTTTTCTCCCTTCTCCACTAGTAATCTACCATTTTTATCTTTCACTCCCCTGCTAACTTCACTTCCACCCTGTCTTACTCTTTTCACCTCTTTCGAGAACATTTTCTTACAGTCCCTCCACTTTACACTCAAATTCCTTCCAAATTCCTCATCCACTCTCTTCTTACTCTCTCTTACTAATCTTTTCATAACATTGGATAATATTGGAATACTGTAATGTCCCGAAACGTGCCTTGGACAATCTAGAAAGCCGCTTAACACACAAAGACGCGTATAATTCATTCTTAGCTAAATGCAATCGTCTAACGCCAGTCAGAATAGAATAATGTGCTGTTGTTCCCACCATATGAGACTCAGAATGGCCGCTAAGTGGAAATGAATATCCCCGGATCTAGCGGGATAAGAAGCGGATCAAGCGGGAAAAGACGCTAACCTTTGGAACCCCGAGGCGCGGATCCTGAGGAATAGAGAATGGAGGGGTGTGATTAGCTGGCCAGGCGATAACGATTTCTGTCCATTTGTTGCCCAGGTTATTCAAGTGAAGGCCTTCTTTTCTTGGTGCTGTTTTTCACCCTTCCCTTCTCTCTCTCTCTCTCTCTCTCTCTTTTTTCCTTATTCTCTTTACCCTCTTATGTTTCCTTTTTCTCCTCTTTCCTTCTCACCTTCTCCTCTCTCGTCCACGCCTTCTTCTGTCTTTTCTTTCTACTTTCATCTCCTCTCTTCGCACCTCCTCTCCCTTATCTGTTCATGTTTCCGTTATCTCATCTCCTCCTCCTTCTCCCTCTGATAACCAGTAAGGGGTCATCTTAACATGCCACCTCACCACCATTGTGAACAGAGAGAGAGAGGGGGGGTGGAAGAAAGTATAGAGAATGCCACTGAAAGGTTTAAAATTATATATATATATATATATATATATATATATATATATATATATATATATATATATACTAATTTTGTGCTTAAAAATATCTCATGGTTATTTCTGAAATCAATGTAAAACTCGCCCACAGTTCATCATTTCAATATTTCAGTTTAAAATGCCCCTATTATACTTGTTTAGCCACTTCAGTTCGAGGACGTGTGTTTATCTTTTTTTAAATTTTTGCTACCGTCAGATGATTTAAGTTTGAGATTTTTTTTGCAGTGGAGGAGGAGCTAGAAATGGAAGAAAAAAAAACTAAACTGCATTAGCCTACTGCCAGGGTTATGTTCAGATCCGAATAACACATTATTCGGTGGCAGCAGAAGGTAAAGCAGAAATGACGTCACCGCACTCATGGGGTTAGATAGTTAAAAGGTTCTTCTGGTAATTGCCGATCTATCGAAAAAAATATATGCCCAAAAAGTTCTTGTGTTTTTTATATCTGACATAATAACTTAAGTGGTATTTATGTAATTAGTGAATAAAGAAAGAAATTCCTAAAAGGGGTAGTGTTTCTGAAAGTGAGTTAAATATTTGAAGGAATTTTTTGATCAGTGTTGAAAGCTGGTGATGAAAAACGTTCAGAAAACGTGATGATTTTGTTTTCCATAAGAGCGAGTCACAAGAGCCAGCCAGTGTTAAATATTCCGCTGTTTTGCACTATTCTCGAAATGCAAGTAATCTGCCATGAAGAGGTAGGTCATTCTGCCAGCTGCCCCCTCGCTTAACTTCTTGTGCCCTAGAATGTGAAATGTTATTATTATTTGTATTATTTTTATTATTATTATTGAAATACCAGCCGTAGCAACCGAGGACACCACTACACCCCCAGGAGGAGACTACAGAGGGGTATATGGCACGTGCGCAACGTCCGTACAAAACGGACTTAAGTCCCACTGGGCCGCGCGCCCCTATTCCTCGGAGTGCACCCGGCGCGGCCACCCCAGTCTGAGTGCACTACCTTTTGGCTGGGCCAGCCCTCTCCAGGATTGGGGTGGAGCTGAAAACCCAGTTCCAAGCAGCACCCCAGTGACAGCCTGTAGCCACGCAAACCCAGAGATGGCCTGTAGCCACCCTAATAAGGTGATGGCCTGTAGCCACCCTAATAAGGTGATGGCCTGTAGCCACACACTAAAGCGATGGCCTGTAGCTGCACCCAAAAGGAGACGGCCTGTAGCTGCTCCAAGTGCTGCTGAACCCCCCTGCAAAACTCGTGACGGCCTGCAGCTGCACGAGGGGAGAGAACGGTATGCCCCCTCTCCTTCTGCAGTTGCCTGGAAGAACATGACACTGGTGACAGCCTTTAGTCGCACCAGTAGACAGGAGACGGCCTGTAGCCGCTCCTCGCTTATATGTCGCCCTTCATATGGGACTCCAGCGACGGCCTGTAGCCGCAATTCATCTGCAGTCCCGTCAAGAAGTCAGGCCCCAATGACGGCCAGTAGCCACACCGACAGGGAAAGGACTACCTGTAGCTACCCTCTGCCTGTTGTCCAAGGGACCTCGGCGACAGCCTGTAGCTGTACCAGGGAGGGATGCTACAAAAGTCCCTCGTCCCCTGTGACTTCACAATGTGAGGGCGACCTGCACTCCACCCTGCCCACCAGTGGCGACATAAGTCGCACCTCTACCCACCAGGATCGAGGCAACCTCACGGAGGAGGACTTCCAACTCGAGGACTGGTGGAGAGGTCCTGTGTTGTCCCTGGGGTTGCACTCCATCCAGTCAACTCCAGGAGAGGACCCACGCCTGACGGACTCCTGCTGGGAGCAAAGCCGCAGCCCTACCCTGACGGTGGAGCAGCAGGAAGGAGACTGCAGCCGACAGACTCTCGACGACGCCCCCAGGACCCCAGGGCAAGACCTCTCCCCTCCCCAACGAAGGCGATGCCCTCCTCCCCACCAGGCGCCTGCGGGAGAGCCCACAGAGACTGTTTGGCCCCAGCCCTGAGGGCCAGACCCCAATCCCTAGCCCCGACAGTGAGGGGCCCTTCACCACTCCCAATCATAGTCCACGACGAGAGGCGACGCCCCTGCGAGTTGTCCCGTGGCCGTGGGACGAAGGGACTCCTGAAAGGACTCTGCCAACGCCAGGCCGACACCTGTGAGTCCCCAGGCTCCCCCCCTTCCCCCTTGCCCACCGACCAATGATTGTGATACACAGTCCCCACAAATTGGAAGTGAGAGACAAGGACAGAGACTGTGCGTATCCATCCATTGCAAGTAAGAGGTAAAGCTCAGTGTCAGAATAAGAACTCTTGTGTCAGTACATAGCTACTTTGTGTAAATCAGAGGTAAAGTTCAGTGCCAGAAAAAGGACTCTTGCGACAGTGCTTATCCACCTTGTGCAAAGCGAGAGGTAAAACTCAATGTCAGAATAAGGAATCTTGTGACAGTGTATATCCATTCTATACTAGTGGGAGACCAAGTCAGTGGCAGAATAAGGACTCTTGAACCACTTTGTGCCCATTAAGAACCATACCCCATCCTCTCACTGTGAAACAAGGCACAAATATAAGGACTGTGAAACTGTGTATCACCCACTTACCCAAATTGAGCATATTGTCTATCTTGTATCCTGCGCGATACACGTAACCCATTTCCCAGCCTCTGTATTGACTTTGTATAGAATATCGTGTGGATTGTCTGCCCGTTCTGTAGCTAAGAATTTGTTAATATACGTGTAAGGTTGTTGCTCTGTGTTTTTATGCCTTGTTCCCCTCATACTGTGTCTAAGCTCCGGTCTAGAGAGGGAACCCAGCTATACGTTAGGCGTTATTAGGACGGGAAGCCGACCTAACAAAGCCTGGATTAACAAGTATTATTATTATTATCATTATTATTATTTGCTTTATCCTTCTCCTCCTGAAAGCCTCTAAAATGGTTGCGTTATGCTGTCAGGATATATTAAGCAGAAAATTGCTTATTATATCTCACGACCCGCCTGTGGCGGGGGGGACACAATCTGGCCGCACTATGGGGTGGTACTACTACTCTGCGGCCAGGCTGTGTTAGGAAGAATACTGCCACCGTATTCCCTGCGTGTCGTAAAAGGCGACTAAAAGGGGCAGGGTGAAGGGACTAGGGACCCCCTCCTCGGTTTTTTAGTTCCTAAAAAGAGACAGGCCAGAGAAAGGGATGGGGGATGGAGTTATCCCCGTACCCTGAAGATTGGGTCTATGAATGTGCGTGGATGAAGTACGATTGAGGCTAAAAGGCAGGAGACTGGGAGAATGTTTGTAAGAAGAAAGTTGGATGTGTTAGCTTTGAGTGAAACGAAGATGAAAGGGAAGGGTGAGTCTATGTTTGGAAGTGTGAATGGAAGATTGTCAGGTGTTGATAGAGGAAGGGCAAGAGAAGGTGTGGCCTTGTTAGTGAGTCCGGAAGTACAGCAGTGTGTGATTGAATGGAAGGAGGTGTCATCGAGACTGATGTGGGTGAAAGCGAAATTTGAACGTGAGTTGTGGGTGTTTGTGAGTGCATATGGGCCTGGTAGTGAAAGGGATGAACAAGAGAGGGAGTCTTTCTGGAATGATGTTGATGAGTGTCTACAGAGTTTTGGAGCGAATGTGAATGTGGTAATGATGGGAGATCTGAATGCTAGAGTGGGAAATGTAGCAGTTGAAGGTGTAGTTGGTATGCATGGTGTGCCTGGAAGAAATGAAAATGGGGAGCGAATGATAGCGATGTGCGTTGAGCGAGAGATGATGATTGGAAATACGCTGTTTGAGAAGAAAGATATTTATAAGTATACATGGGTGAGACAGGAGGGTGGATGGGTTGTTGATAGAGCTTTGATGGACTATGTGGTTGTGTCTAGGAATGTAATAGGAAGATTGTTGGATGTGAGAGTTCTGAGAGGGGAGGGTGGAGGTATGTCTGACCACTACCTGGTGGAGGGAAAGTTAAGAGTAGGTAAGAGATGGGTGAGAGCTAGGAGGGTTAGGTGTGGCAGGGAGGTTTTGAAAGTAAGTGAGTTAGATAAAAGAGAGAAAAAGATAGAGTATCAGGAGAAATTGAAAGATGAGTGGAACGCAGTGAAAGATCGGGAAAATGGCAGTGTGGAGGAGGAATGGCAGTTATTTAAGAGTGCTGTGGCGAGGCATGCAGAAGAGGTGTGTGGTGTGAGACGTGTGGGTGGTGGTGTAAGAAAAGGAGGTGAATGGTGGTGAGAGGAAGTAAGTATGGCTGTGGCTGAGAAGAGACGTGCATATGAAGTGTGGCTGCAGAGGAAGGATGAGATGTCATATGAGAGGTATAAGGAAAAGAGGAATAGGGCGAGAAGGGCTGTGCGTGATGCTAAAGTGGCAGCAGATGAGAGGTGGGGTAGGCGGCTGACAGAGAATTTTCAACAGAATAAGAAAATGTTTTGGAAGGAGGTGAAAAGGGTGCGAAAGGGAGAGTCTGGGAAGGAAGAACGAGTAAAAGCAGAGGGATGGAAGGATGTTAATTGAGATGGATGCAGTAAGGAAGAGATGGACAGAGTATTTTGAAAGATTGTTAAATGTAGAGGAGGAAAGGGTGGCTGAGATTGTGGCGGATGGAAGGGTGCAAGGAATAAATGTGTTGGGAGAGTTGAATGATTCTTTGATCACGAAGGAGGAAGTGGAGAAGGCAGTAAAGGAGATGAAAATAGGGAAAGCTGCAGGTATGAATGGGTGTGCTGTGGAATGCCTGAATGGTGGTGGAGTGACTATTGTTGACTGGTTAGTAAGATTGTTGAATGTGTGCTTTGTGAAAGGTATGGTGCCAGTTGACTGGGCAAGTGCTTGTGTGGTCCCATTGTATAAAGGCAAGGGTGATAAGTATGAATGTACTAGCTTTAGGGGTATAAGTCTGTTGAGTGTTGTAGGTAAGGTGTATGGTAGAGTGTTAATTATGAGAGTTAGGGAGGGTACAGAGGGAGTGATTGGTGATGAGCAGTGTGGCTTTAGGAGAGGGAGGGGATGAGTGGATCAGGTGTTTGCGGTGAGACAAGTGTGTGAAAAGTATTTAGCGAAAGGTAAGGATGTGTTTTGGGCATTTATGGATTTAGAGAAAGCGTATGATAGAATTGATAAGGAGGCTTTGTGGACTGTTTTAAGATTGTATGGACTTGATGGTAGGTTATTGAAAGGGATGAAAAGTTTTTATGTAAATAGTAGAGAGTGTGTAAGAGTGGGAAATGCTGTGAGTGATTGGTTTCCTGTGAGAGTGGGGCTGCGACAGGGATGTGTGATGTCGCCTTGGTTGTTTAATATTTACATGGATGGTGTTGTAAGGGAGGTGAATGCAAGAGTTTTAGGTGGAGGTCTGAGTCTGGTGAATGTTGATGGTGGAGAGTGGAATCTGAAGCAGCTGCTGTTTGCAGATGATACTGCACTGGTGACTGATTCAGAGGAGAGATTGAGACAGTTGGTAGAGGAGTTTGGAAGGGTGTGTGAAAGGAGGAAATTGAAAGTAAATGAGAATAAGAGTAAAGTGATGAAGTGTACGAGGTTGGTAGATGGTAGGGGGATGAATATAGTTTTGAATGGCGAGTTGCTTGAGGAGGTAGAGTGTTTTAAATATCTAGGGTCACATGTTGCTGTGGATGGAAGAATAGATGCAGAAGTGAAGTTTAGAATAAATGAAGTAGGAAAGGTGCTGGGAGGAATGAAAAAAGTTTAGATGTCGTTCGCTTAGAATGGATGTAAAGAGAAGGCTGTATGAGGGTGTTGTGGTACCGACTGCATTGTATGGGGCTGAAACATGGAATATGGGTGTAGCAGAGAGGAAAAGTTTGAATGTAATGGAGATGAGGTGTCTGAGGAGTATGTGTGGAGTGACGTGTATGGATCGAGTGCGGAATGATGAAGTGCGAAGGAGAACTGGAGTTGTTTGGGAGATGGCTGATAGAGTTGAGCAGAGGGTGTTGCGATGGTTTGGGCATATGGAGAGAATGGATAATGAGCGATTGGTGAAAAAGATAACTAGATCTGATGTGAGAGGTATAAGGCTGAGAGGAAGACCACGAATAGGATGGATGGACAGTGTGAAGAGAGCGCTGGATGCGAGAGGGATGTCTGTTGATCAAGGAAGAGTGGCTGTGCGTGACAGAAATGGGTGGAGAGAAATTGTGAATGAATAAGTGATGATGCAGCCCTGAGGGGATATTCTCACGCATTTGGTTTGATCAGCTATTTCAGGTCAGGTGCGGGTAAGGGGATGGGTCTGTTATGATGTGGCAGGGGTAAACCAGCTCTGCTGTCGGGCCCTGCTGCGGATGTCACTGATTGCATTGCACAGTTAACCCTTGTGCAGTGTGGTGCGGTGAGGATCTGTCCGTTCTCCCCTTTGGGGCTAAGATGCGAATGAATGTGTTTGAATGAATGAGTAAATGGGGAGTGTGTCGTCCTGTCTCGGCTACCTCCCTTTCCTTGGGGGAAGCAGCCTAGGTATATAGATAGATATCTCACGACTATCTAAATATGTGCATCTCATTAAGAAAATAAAGACCTGGTAAGAGAAAGATAATAAGATGAGCAACTAAGAGAGAGAGAGAGAGAGAGAGAGTCGTGTTCTCTCTCTCTCTCTCTCCATCAAACATAGTAACAAAACAAGCACTTAAACGGGCCGAGTCGCTCTCAGTGTGCCGGTCTGTATTTAGTATGCCAGGCGGTGCGGGTGTCCGGGATGATGATGTGGGTGTTCTTGAGGGCCGCGTAATGGACGATAGTAATAAATAGTAGGACACACCGCCACCCCGACCCCTGGCATAAGAATGGCCGTGGGAATGAGGACAGGATTCGTGTGAGTGTTTGGCTGATGAGTGGGTTTGTGAAGGAGGCTGCGATTCATGGAGATTTAGGTAGAGAGGTAAGTTTGTGTTTTCTCTTAATTTTATCTTTGTATCAATCTATGTAAACTGAGGACAATATGCGTGCTGAGGCTTCGGGGTTGGTTTGGTTGGTGAGAGGGAGTTCTGTGTTGGTAGATATTTATGTTTTTATATTTCTTTGTCAGTATTTTAATCTATTTATTTGTAGGGTATTATAAATGTATCTGTCCGTCTCCAGCGAGGACATGTAGTTGTGGTGGTGTTTGGTTGGTATGGATTACGTGCACGATGTTTTGGGGGTTAGTTAATATAGGGAGGGGAGTTTAAAGGGGGAGGTTTCATTTCAGAGGTTATCTAGTTGTTTTGTTTTTTGCTTCTCTGTTGGTGTTTCTTATCTTTGTGGAGTAAAATGACTGTATTCGTAGGATTGTTTGGCCGGTTGATTAGTTTGTGTTTGGAAGGAAGGGTGGAGGATGCAGCAAAATAGATGTCTGTATTTTTCTTATCATTTATCTCTATCTGTGGAACTGATAACACTGAAATGGAGGGAGGGGGAGAAGTGTATTTGTGAGGCTATGTTTTCTTCCTTCTGTCTGAGGAAAATATGGATAATGTGCGTGGGGTTGATGATTGAGGAGAAAAGTTGGATGATATAGTTAAAAAGGTAGTTCTTTTGTATTCCATGGCATCTTTCCCCTCTTCCTTGCTGTGAGAAAAACAACGATTAATGACTGGCATGAAAGCTAATGTATATGTCTGTCTATCTATATATATTTCTATCTATTTATCTATATCCGTCTATCTAGCCAGTGTTTGTTTATCTACTGTATGTATCATTAGGTTTATCCATCTATCCTTCTGGCTTTATCTAATCTAATCTATGTCTATTTGTAGTTGTATCTCAGTATCTATCTATATATCTATATGTCTGTATATCTATCTTTTTATCATATGTGTGTGTGTGTGTGTGTGTGTGTGTGTGTGTGTGTGTGTGTGTGTGTGTGTGTGTGTGTGTGTGTGTGTGTGTGTGTGTGAGGGATATGCATCTAAAAAATCCATCGACTTTTAGTTCTAATACATCATCCCAAGGACTTCATATTTTAGTTACATCTTGCTGTCTCCTGTCGAAATTTACCAGCCCCGATGGCAAAGCTGGTATTGTTTTCAAGTTGTCTTTCTTTGTGTGTATCTGTTCGCACGATGACTTCGCAATCGCTCAAGATATCATCACAAAATTTTATAGATGTGTAGTAACGATGAAAATCTACGATATCGAAATTGGTGAGAGTAGGTCAAGGTCAAGGTTAAATTCCGAGCTGCCCTAAATACGCATCTGCTCGCGGCTGGTATGATTCCCCCATTGGGGGGGACCTCTAGTAGCCTATTCATATTTTAATTGACTTTTGGAACTGGATGTAACCATCACATATCGCTCCTGTACTAGGGTCTCTCTCAAGCTGAATTATATCGTATGGCGCGAGAAAGAATAGGCTCAAAACGTCCTCGGGGTGAAGGTATTAATTGTCTAAGAGGTCACATACTTGATGGGGTTGATAATTGCTTAGAAGGTCATTATTATGTACATTGTTCTCCTTGATCCATTGTTTCATCTGTTGTTTTCTTTATTTATTAACATGTCAGACGGCAGCCCTTAACGCCTTCATTACCACTGCTACTTCCTGCGTCTGGTCGGCTGAGAGAAATCTTAACAATTAGTGTTTCTATTACATTGATTTATTCCTTCAGTGATACTGATTCTCTGGCTCCTATGACTCAGTTGAATATAACCATCTGGAGTTACCTAGAAGAGCACTAGAGTTGTTCCGGCCATAAGGGGGTGTATTTATTTATTTTTTTTAAAGGTTTGTAGCTTTATTAACTACAGGCACCGCAAGGCGCCACTGGACACAACGGTGGTGTTACAGTATAGTGCTGTACATGGCAGGTACAGATTATAATTGACAAATATGTCATTGCACATGTGTTCAATAGGCATAATGCCTCACTAGCTAACTAAGCTAATTATACAATTGGTATTAGTTGCTGTGATGTTTCATATGGTATTCAGCTAATACAATAATAACGAAATAATAATAATAATAATAATAATAATAATAATAGTCGTAGTAATAGCGGCAGCAGCAGCAGTAGAAGCAGTAGTAGCGGCAGTATCAGCAATAACAACAATAATAGCAATAATCATCGTCATCATCATCATCATCATCACCATCATCATTATCATCATAATGATAATAATAATAATAATAATAATAATAATAATAATAATAATAATAATAATAATAACAATAATAATAATAATAATAATATAATATTGGTAATTATAACAAGTAGTAATATTACATTCATTTCATCATTCATTGCCAGACGCCATGTATCCCAAACGGGGTGCCCAAGGGCTTAGAGTTAATTGTTTTACAGGGAGGGGCACTAATCCTCCACCAACCCCACTTGACACGTAGGGAGATAATAATAATAATAATAATAATAATAATAATAATAATAATAACAATAATAATAATAATAATATTGGTAATTATAACAAGTAGTAATATTACATGATAATAATAATAATAATAATAATAATAATAATAATAATATTGGTAATAATAATAATAATAATAATAATAATAATAATAATAATATTGGTAATCATAACAAGTAGTAATATTACATGATAATAATAATAATAATAATAATAATAATAATATTGGTAATTATAACAAGTAGTAATATTACATGATAATAATAATAATAATAATAATAATAATAATAATAATAATAATAATAACAATAATAATGATAATAATAATAATAATAATAATAATAATAATAATAATAATAATAATAATAATAATAATATTGGTAATTATAACAAGTAGTAATATTACATAATAATAATAATAATAATAATAATAATAATAATAATAATAATAATAATAATAATGATAATAATAATAATAATAAACGCTTGGGCACCTTCGACTGACCTCTGTCTGAACAAAGTCGTCAGAACAAAATCATCTGAACAAAACAGTCTGGCAGTAGCTGGATTAGTGATAGACTTTCCCTGACCATAAAAGATTTAAGTATGTTATTCAGACTAACTGCAGATGATTTTTCTAATCCCATGGACTCTGAAGATTTGCTTGGAGATTCCGAAACAAATGTCGCTGGTAACAATGATCAGTGGCCACGTAGAGGACTGCAGATTCATAGAGGCTGAATATCCAAACTATGGTGAGAGAAGCACGAATGGTGGTAGGACTTATGTTTGCGACTGTACATTTATATTACTAGACGATTTGGCTTAGTTGAAAGGAATCCTAGCAGTCTAAGATATAATAACTGACCTCACATTACCTCCAGACGATTTATTCACATGAGGTGAGAGGGGAAGTCAAGTGTAATATATAGATTGGCTGGTTGGCTGGCGTTGATAAAGCATTGTCAATCGCGGAGGTAATGGATGTTCACAAGATAATGATGAATAATGAACAGATCCGTGTTTCTCTCTCTCTCTCTCTCTCTCTCTCTCTCTCTCTCTCCATATTCCAACTTCCCTATCTTTCCTATTACTCCATTTATTGTACCCCTTTTCTGTTTCTCTCGTTATTTTTGTCCTTTTTATAATCACAGTTTTATTTTTCTCTTATCATGCAATTTTTTTTTTTTTGGCGGTTCGTAAAAGTTTCAAAACCGTATAAAATTGTAATAAACTTAGCAGATGTATACAAGGATTTCTGATGGCAACTAACCGTGTGGCAATTTTCCTTTTCTCTCCATATTCCACCTTCCCTATTACGTCACCGTCTGCCCTATGCCTCCCTGTATGGCTCATCCCCTCGTAACAATGCGCCATAAACACGCATTTCCCCTTGTTCCTTCTTCCCCAGCCCCTTCCAGACCCACTCAGACCCACTATTCCCATTTATATATCTTTCCAGACCAACCAAACCTGCCCAGACAAACCAAAACTCTCATTTTCCCATTTCTTTCCTTCTGTTCTTCCCCATACACACTCAGGCACCATTTCCCCGCGAACCAACTTCCCCATACACTCAGGTACTTCCAGACACATTTCCCAGTATTCTTTCTTCCCCCAGCATCACCCCAAAACACTCCGATCCACATTTCCCTGTGTTTTTTCTTCCCCAAACATCCACATGCACACCCAAGTCCACATTTCCCCTTCCTTATTACTTATGCACATCCTAGCCTATAATTCCCAATATCTCATCTCTCTAGCCCCCTCCTTCTTTCTTTCACACACACACACACACACACACACACACACACACACACACACACACACACACACACACAAACCCACAATTCCCCATGTCCCTTCTTCCCTGTCCCCTCTCAGAGACCTCCAAATTATATTTTTCTTTATTAACTCATCCTCACACCTGGATCAACTCTGAATCACATTTCCCTTACTTATTTCTTCATTATACACGGTTAAATCCATAATTCCTCTTTTTCCGTCGTACTCATCTTTCTCTAACAGGCATTTCGTCTCTTCCTTTTTCTTTTTCTTCCTTCTTCCCCTCATCCTTCTTCCCTCTTGCTTCATCAGCCCTGTTCCTTCTTCCCCCTCATCCTTCTTCCCCCTCATCCATCTTCCCTTTTTCCTTCTTCCCCCTGTCTTCCTTCTTTCCCCTCTTCCTTCTTCCCAAATTTCCTTCTTCCCTCTGTCTTACTTCTTCCCCTTCTTCCCCCTCTTCTTTCTTCTTTCTCTTCATTCTTCCCCAACTGCCTCCTTCCCTGACTTCTCTCAAGCAAGCCCAACCTCGTGTCAAGTGAATCACCTCATTTTCCATGCACACCTGCCAGATGTTAATGGGTCCCCTAATTATCTTCAGGGGCGATTTCGGATTCATTTTATATGTAAAAAAAGAAAATGTAAATTACGACTGCAAGGTACTCAACGCATTCCAGACACGATACACTTATAAAATTTAATTACTGGGAAAAAAAATCCCCTCCTCCGTGTATCGCGTCTAATAAGGTTGGATTCGTAATTATGAACACGATTGACCCTAATTTGGTGCACGAATTCCCTGGTGTTCGGCAAACAAAGCGGCTCCGTTCAGAGGAAAGGGCAGCAATGGGTTCTGGTTTTTAGCTTCTGCGCTTTCCCTTCGGTTTAGAAAAGTTTCCTCTTCCTTAAAGAAAAAAGAAAAAAAAGTTCACTCTTGGTCAACAGTTCTTCAACGCTTGCCGCGAGAACTGAGGAAGCCGAGTGATATTTTGCAGTGCTGACCGTTAGTTTTCATTCAGGCGGGTTGGGCTCTTGGAATCTTGCTTCATTGAGTTAGAATCGCATCAAAAAAAATTAATTAATAGATAAAAAAAAACTAACAGCAACAACAAAACAACAACGACAATGACAACAACAACGACAACAACAACAACAACAACAACAACTACTACTACAACTACTACTACTACTACTACTACTACTACTACCACTACTACTACTACTTCTACTACTTCTGCTACTACTACTACTACTTCTACTACTACTACTACTACTACTACTACTACTACTGCTGCTGCTGCTGCTGCTGCTGCTACTACTACTTTGACTTATGGTGCAGCTCAGGTTGCCTGGATTAATAGCAGTTTTATACCCGACCCTCCTCCTCTGCGTGAGTCGGTCTCCTGTACAGTATGTTCAACCTTTCACCGATACAGGTTTCATTTATCAAAATTAACCATTTTAAGGGAATGGTACGATTCTCTTTTTTTTTTTTTTTTTTTTTCCTGAGCTCCAAAATTGTTTTATTCAGATAAGGGAAGCATCTATAAATGTAATAATTGTCGAAGTTGAAACCTGTCCAAATTAACCTTAAAGGAAGGACGGAACACATCAGGATTTCATTACATTGGCCTCCATTAGAAGGGTTTCTTGTATTCAGGAATCGCCCGGTCTAACTTTAAGGATTAACTTTGCCTCACCCACAGCAGAAGTTTACGCCATGTAATCGTGCGTGGCGGAATAATCTCATAGCCTCCGTGCGTCTGATTAGCGTGGAGTGACTTGCTGCTGGGGAAACAAAAATGCAAGCGTAATAATCTCTCGCTGGCTCACCACCCTCCCACCTCGCCTCCATCGCGCCAGCCCTCCTGCTTCCACCTTCATTGTGCTCCAATTGCTAAACCAAGACGGGGTTCAACGACGAAATTCCTTTACCCATTAAAGAACATTGGCTTATCAGCAGACTTCAATGGGCTATCGGAATTATCTTTTCTTCCCTGTTGAGGCGTTGCTTCAGTGAGAGAACCCAAGCTTGCTTACTTTCTCTTTGTTCTTCTTGTTCATGCTGTTCTTCTCCATAACCCTGTCGTCGTCGAGACTTCTCTAATACAGCTAATGCTGGACGATTTTAACGAAGTGAGTCATAGGAATCCTGAAGTTAATAGTGAATAGGATCCTCAGTCTTTCTTGTCATTTCCCGATCAGTCCCTCGGCGGTAAGATTCCTGAAAGTTCATCCGGGTTTTCTCCTCAGCAGTACCTCGGTTTATTCAGGTCTATGTGCCAACTCTCCAGCGTCACTTCGGTAGTTGAATCTCCTTATTACCTCCTCAGCATCTCTTTGATGGTAGATGGTTTTCTAGCATCCCTTTGGTAATAGATAACTCCCCAGCATCCCTTCGGTAGTAGATAATTCCCCAGCATCCCTTTGATAGTAGATAATTCCATAGCATCCTTTCGTTAGTAAATATTTCCCCAGCATCCCTTCAGAAGCAAGCCAGGTTCTCAGGGTTTGTTCAGACCTGCGCCATAACTTCACGAGTCACTCTTTAAATTCCTCAGGGTTCTTTCAGGTTCTTCAGCAGTCGTTCAGCATGATATTACTCAAGTTTCTTTTGGGTCATCTCTCCATAACCGGGCTGGAAGCAAAAAAAAAAAAAAGAAAAAGAAAAAAAAGAAAAGAAAAAAAAGAAAAAGAAAAAAGAAAAGAAAAAGAAAAAGTAATCTTCCCAGGGTTATTATTCCGTCCTGTGTCATATTCTTCTCAGCCACCACTTTGATGGTAGAAGTTCCTTGGGGGTTCATAATAGGTTTCAGGATTCAAACAAACCTCGTAGTTCGTTCGGATTCATGCCATCATCTCCCGGGCCATCCCTAAAATTCTTGAGGGTTCATATTTTAGGCCTGTGTAGTCACCTTCCTGGCACACCTTCCACGGTAGAAATATCTCAGGATTCTGTTTAATATATTCCCCAGGTTTCATTCAGGTCTCGGGGTTCATTCACATCTGTGTCTTACCCACCTACACGTCCCTTCGAAAGCAAGAATTCCTAAGGGTTCATTGAGATCTGTGTGGTCACCTCCCCATCGCCCCCTCCGCCCTCCTCCTTAAACGGGCCGGCGTCCTTGTCCCGCCCCTCATAATCTCCTCCAACACCCCCTCCCCCCACCCCATCTGCCCAGTTTGGTCCATTCCGTCACCGTTATCCTGCCGTTACGCCTCCGTTACTTGACCGTTACGACCGTTTTGTTTATCACTGCGTTCTGTTTTATATCTGCTGAGTTTGTCTGTTGACCTATGTGGCAGATTTTTTTATGAACTTTTTTTTTCATTGTTTGTTTTTTAGCTTTGCAGATATGGTTTTTTATCCATTGTGTTCGTTATTTGACCGTTGTGTCCGTTTTTTTTTTTTTTTACCATTTTGTTTTTATGACCATTGACAATGTTGATTATTGTATTGATTTTAGTGCCGTTGAGACTGGGATTCCCTCTGACCGTTCATTTAGTCGTTGTGTTCGTTTACAGGCTTTCGTGTTATTTTAAAACCATGAGACCTAATATTTTAGTCTACTGTTCGTTGCTGACGTTTGCTCACCGTTTCGACATTTTTTTTTTTTTTTTTTACCAGTGTATTGATTTATTAGCCAGTGAGTCTATGTATTTCATACTTGTTGGCCGTTTCGTCCGTTTATTGATTGTTGTGTCTGAATTGTCCCTTAACCCCTTCAGCACGAGGATCTTTCATTCTGATATAGCAAACGTCACATTATTGTCAATTTCGGCGACCATTTTGTAGTGAAAGGGATAATAATGGCTATTTCTAACCTTCCATTCGGAAAATCTCTCCATAGTTGAATAAAATTGTCTGGAGAGATCAAACAGTCTTGTTGTAAAGGCTAGCTTTCAGATTTCTGTGGTATCCACTGATGCACGATGATACCATCAAAATTTTAATTCCATACCTTAGGATGTTGAAGTTACGTCCGTGTTCATGGCCGCTTAAAATCTGCTACAAGCATTTTACAGCCTTAAATGCATTAATAATTCAGAGTTGTATGAGAAAAAGACATGACTGATGCCTGTGGTCTAGCCCCGTCTCTACGATGGATCTTTATAATGCTATCACCTCTCCTACATACACTCTTCTGTCAACCACTCCACCCTCAGACTTTTATAATCGACATCTCTTCCAACACTTCACTGTCATACACCCTCTTTGTTTCAGCCTTTCTTATAGCCACTCAAGTTTAATACACGCCCTCATGCACTCTCACAGCGTCAGTACTGGTTCCAAAAACGCCATTCATTCGCACTCTCATACTCTTCTTAATCAGCGTCTCTCTCTACCATCTCTCCATAATCCCCATGACATACAAACCACAGAGTCATCCTCACATTCAGAGAACCTTTTAGGAAGTTTGTTTAACTAAGCTCAGAGTTGATCCAGGCTGGCCATAACAAAGTCCAGTATTCATCTATCTCTACCTAGCAATCTGTATTTATCTATTTGTCTATTGCTCTATCTAGCTATTCACATACGGCCAATCCCATCAATCATCCAGGGCGCCACAGTAAGAATCACCCTCCATCTCTTCTTTCGCTCGTCCAGGTCGCCTCGTCTCATGTACCCTTATATCATGCTAATGGTGCCCTGATATGCATGCTTAACTCCTTGATTATTTATTTATTTATTTATTTATTTTTTGTAAGGGTGTGTGCAATAATCAATCTTAATTCTTCAACCCCAGAACCTAAATCAGCTTCATTTTATTCTTGTTATCTCCTGACGTTCTTGAAATATAGGCGTTATTTGTAGAACTAGGAAATGTGGATACAAGATTTCTCAACTCCTTTACTTCGAGGTCGTCAGATATTAGTTTGTTTTTGTTTCCTACCGACGATTTTCTTTAACTCAGGAAAGATCTGGTACTGAAATGATTATTGAAGGCTATGGCTAACCCCTCCAGCCTGAAAATCTCATCTAAGGTGAATAAAATTGTCCTGAGATGATAAAATTAGAGACAAGCACGTCATCGTATTAAAAAGATTAACCCTTTCAACCCGAGGATATTTGTATTTTATTTTTATTACCTCAAGACGATTTTATTTTAATTTTACGTTTGACTTTTCTAACTGGAAGGGTTGAATGTAATTTACATTCTCCTTTCCACTACCCCAGGAGTCCTTCACATTCTGGATTACGTAGTCAAATAGCGTAGGAGTAACATAAAAATGATCTCCTCGGGGTTATATAAATGAAAGAGTTGTATAAATGACGTCCTGATGGGGTTAATACAAATGCGACCTCCATGGAAATAAGCCGACGTATTTGCCAATCAGTATGTGGCTTTATGGACGGAGTGGAACAAAACACGGTCGTTAGGCAGACCTCGGCTAGATTCTACAAGTATAATATTGTGTAGGTACAGTATGGGACAAAAATTCACCTATTGTTCCACTGCTTCTACTTAACACACAGAGCATGTCCGTCGCTTTCCCCTTTGACGCACTGTATCCATGAGAATCATCAGTAGGCAACGATAAACTGTACTAAATTCTTCTCAGCTTATGAATATTAGGCAGCAGAGGAGACTGTTAGAAGAGGGGAAATAGAAAGCAAATTTTTGAATCATACTTTAATAATTCCCATTTATGCACGTTTTCCAGGGGTTGGCATCACGTTTGGAGGTATTCTTAAAATCGTATATATTTTTGTAAAACTGTTTTACATTCTATCTATCTATCTATCTATTGCCAGACGCCTTAATCCCATACGGGGTGGCCACAAACAAATCGCCTCCACGTCCCCCTGTCCCCCGCCATTTCACTGCCCTGCTCCCAACTCACACCTCCTTCTCTCATGTACCTCTCCACTCCATCCCTCCATCTCATCCTCGGCCTCCCCCTCCCTCTGCCCCCCTCCACCTCACCCACATACACTCTCCTCGTCAGTCTCTCACCCTCCATCCTCTCCACATGGCCAAACCACCTCAGTGTGTTCCTCCTAACGCTTTCTATCACATCCACATCCACACCACAACGCCCATTCACTTTACATAATCTCCTTTTGAAATAGATGCGTATGCAGTTTTTTGCTGGGGGAAATTTGTGGAAAAAATTGTTGCATAAGTAGTGATTTGTTGCAGTTTCTACGCTCACGTCTGTCGATATTATTTTCCTTTTCTTTTGGCTACCCACAGATCATTTCATACAGCTTAGAAAAGACAGTATTTTTTTTTTATATACTGTATATAAATGCAACTAGGCTAAAGAGTCTAGTATTAGGAAATTTTATTTTAATATTCTTGCTTCCCCTAGACAGGTGTATACATTTGTAGGGCTGGCATCCACTGTACTAGTCAGGGTGTCCAAATAAATTCGTATGCAACTTGCCACTTCGCAGGATTATTGTGGAAATGTTACTTGCATAATAAACGCTTTGTTGCAGAGATGGTGGTGGGTGGAGGAGTGGGGCAACACAGAAGGCTTTGAAGTGGAGGCCGCAGCACGTCGCTCTACGGTGAGTACCATTAAAGTGTTCAATATAGCTTTTGTTAGGGCTGCACAACAGATATGATTGGGTAATGGTTCTTTAATGGGTAACCTAATCTTACAGCTCCTTTGCTTTCCCCACTCTAGTCCACTTTGCCTAATGCTCTATGTGTTCGGTGACTAAGATTCCATTGCAGTCCATTCTGCAGTTCACTCTACCTATTATAGTTTGCACTGTTAGCTTAATCTGACTTCATTTGCAATACAGTCTTCTTTGGGTAACCTAATCCAGTCTTTGCAATCCATTCTACCGGGCATAACCTTGTTCAGTATTCATGCATAAAGAAAAGAACTGATGGCTGACAACCTACAAAACATATTTCCCCGAAAGAAAGTTAAGCAAAAGCGAAAGCCATTACCAAGATCCTCTCATATCAAGATGCCTGGTCACACTGCGTTTGAAAGACCTGAGAGTCATAGGCAATGGGAAAGAGGGATTGAGGAATTCCGTCCCCTAGTTGATCAATTGTGTCCATTAGAGACTGGAGAAGTGAGTGCGCAGCGAGATGGATGCCGCGTGCCCGCCTTTGTTGTGAGTATGTTAGACGTAAGTTTGAACTCTTGTGGCTATAGATAACGACCTACACTTCCGAATCACAAATACAATCGCCCATTCACAAACACACAATCTGTATTCCTCGGTCATTCTCGGTAACAGTACTTCACAGTAGCCCAATAAACAAGGCCATGTAGATAATTAACGACTGATTAGGTCCATAAGGCTCTTTGCAGTCTGATGAACGGCTGAGTTATGCCTTAATTGATAGTGTTACTCTTGTGCCCTGCCTCGCTGTGAACTAGAGTTCAGTTGTGTTCTGTTTGAAACTTTTATTTGTCTGTGTTAACTTAGGTTGTCTTTTGATAGTTATTCTTTTTTTTTTTTTTGTTCATTACTTTTGTTCTTTCCTCCTCTTGTTTTGTGAGTCCTACCCTCCCAGTTTATAACAGTGGAGAGAACTGTTATGATGATCATCACCATAATGACCATGATTCGTTGTCGGTATTTTGTTGCTGGATGAGGTCGCTCCGTTCAGCAACGAGATGAAGTCAAAGAGGCTTTATTGTTATCGTGGATTTCACAAATGGCCTTGTCACAAACTGAAGACTTGTCCACACATCAGCACGCCAAGTTTTAAACCACTATCTTGGGGGGGGGGGGAGTATCCTCAGTTAAATGAAATATTGAGTGGCAAGAATATCGAAAAGATGTCTTATTCAGTGTGTCAGTGGAGTTTGTTGCCATTTCCATTTTAAAATAATCAGCGTAGTCGTATATGATCATTGTTAAATATAGTTTGTTTTGTTATCTTCGGGACTGAGCTGCCGTATCTCTCCGGATATTGAAGTCCCTGCATGAACTCCCGAAATAATTGAAGATTCTGAAAACATGACGTCTGAAGGCGCGGTAACAAGAGTATTTTGGGTCGGCCATTGGGAAGCAGGGAGTTGGAATCATGAGTCGTGAGCCATGGAAGAATCATAACCAAGAACAGCCTCCGTCTCTGTTCAGGGGACCGAGAAGAGATTAGAACCCATTTTACAGCATTGCAAAAGAGGGGTATGGTGGTGGTGGTGGTGGTGGTGGTGGTGGTGATTGTGATGATGGTGATGGTTCTTTGCAGGTTGTAAGTGAGGGAAATACAAGAGCACAAACTTTTTACTCATAATAGGACCCCATTTATAGCAAAGGGAGATAGGGTACGGAAAATATGGGTAGTATAATGATGGTTATTTTTTTATTTTTACGAGTGGCGTACTCTAGCTCTCATCCATCATGTATGTCCCTCACGATACTATAAGGAAAGAGAGGAGGAAGGAATATCGAGTAGTATATTGGTAGCTCTTTTTTTCTGCCTGTACACTTCCATGCCGCATTTACAGTGCGTGTACCTAACTGCGTCACTCAGTGAGTCGCTGAACATTTTTGAAGGATGAAATATGGTAAGTTACAATCGTAGAGTTTTGTGAACGCCATACTTTCACTTCCATCAGTTTTTGCAACACCCACTAGTGCGTATCTTGGGCTTGTCCAGGGTGCATGTGATGTGCATCAGGAGTGTGTCTGGGATGTGTCTGAGAGGTGTGGCTAAAGATATAGGATATGTTTGGTACTGGATACGGTTGAGGTGAATACAGCTATCAGTGATGTCCTTTGTTTTGTATCCGTGTTATTATATGGGTAAAAGTGTTCTCAAGCTCTCACCCATTAGTTCCTCCAGATGCTACGAGAAGAGAGAGAGAGAGAGAGAGAGAGAGAGAGAGAGAGAGAGAGAGAGAGAGAGAGAGAGAGAGAGAGAGAGAGAGAGAATGCTTCTCCTGATGATGAATTTTCTCGTTAATGGTAATGGTAAAACCTGGCTCCACCTCTGCCCTGTGATATTGAAGCTACTGACCTGGGTGCCGGGGATTCGTGAACTTTGAAATAATCCCAACCAAGGAACACCCGTACCTGCTGAGGGGGATGGGGCTCTTAGTAGGCGGCTTTAAAGAACTTCCTTTAATGATTTATTTTACCTATTTCACCTTGTTATTTTCCTCTAAGTTAACTGTGTATTTCTAGTACCTAAAAAGAATTGATGAAAATAGCACAGAAGGAAATATTAGACTGAATTAACAGCGTACAAGAAAATACTAACGTTCCAGCTACAGAAATTTGTTGGTCAAGAAGAAGTGTCAGTGGACCTACTTAATTGTCGAGAATTAGGAGCCAAGAGACATTACTTAGCCCCCACCCCCCGGTACACTTCAAGATGGAAATTTTGTGAGGCGGGATGAAAGGCGTTTGACTGTGGCAGTACTGTAATTGTTATCGCGGTCGTGAGTTTCGCGGCTTGTTAATGCGTTTTGTTTCTCTCTACACGGTCGCCAGTTTCACCAGTTGTTAATGCTTTTGTTTCTCTCAACACAGTCATTAGTTTCATTTCGGAGATGTTTTTCTTTAGCTTCGATTAAACGTCTCAGCCTGAAGGGGTTAGAAAGAGTTTCAGTGCGTTTTTCTCTCTCATCAGGCTAAAGTTCACGAGATGATGCTTTTTGCCCCTCTCAGTGGTAATTCCTATCGTGACTGTTAGTTCCGTTGTTTTTTTTTGTTTGTCAGTCATTCTGTGAGTCGGTAACCCCTTTTGTCCGAGAGGTAAGTTAAATATTATCGTCTGGAGTTAGCCAATCTATCATGAACAAAAAAAAAAAAAAAAAAAAATATGTATTGTATTGAAAGGATGAATGGAGATCGATTCTGACCCCGTGAATCTGAAGGGTCTGTGCTAAGCTGAATACAGTCATCCCTTCCTGCATAGCATCGGTAATTGCCATAGGATCATAGTGGGTTGGTAATGTGATAGCGCAGAGGCCGGGCTTGCCTAACACCACCCCTGCACCCACGAGAATCCAAGTTCCGCTCTCTCCCTCTTCCCGTTAATATTTCCACGATAAAAATCTCGTGCATCACGAAGGAGTGTTTGCATATGCCACTGGGTATTCACATATGTGGTGGTATAAGGTATCAAGGCCTTTATGTCGTACCACCGCATACCAGTAAACAAATACCAAACTGATGATTGTGAGCAGCCAACCAGTCTTCAGCCATTTTACCCCTTCATCACGAGGACATCATTTCTGCTTTATTCTAGCTACACCAGAATGATATTATTCAGTTTGGGGAGGTTTTTCGGACTACAGGGGTCACAAGTAACCTTTGGGAACC
This sequence comes from Coenobita brevimanus, assembly GCF_032717465.1. Taxonomy (NCBI): domain Eukaryota; kingdom Metazoa; phylum Arthropoda; class Malacostraca; order Decapoda; family Coenobitidae; genus Coenobita; species Coenobita brevimanus. The sequence continues at coordinate 21,079,715 of NC_136977.1, forward strand.
CTTTGAATGCTTCCTTTAAAAAAATAATAATATGATAGACTGACGGTAGCGTGGTTAAGATGAAAAAATAAGTCGCCGGGTTGAAGTGGCTAAATATCGGGGTCTTTATAAGGGTTCCTCGGCACAGCAATAATGAAATACAAAATTGATGGTTGTGAATAGCCAACCTGCAACCATTTAGCCCCTTGAGGACGAGAGGTCTTTCTAAATTTTTCTTATTCTTTAGCTGAGAATTACTTGCTAATTTCTTTCTTATTTTATTTTATTTTTTTCTAACGTCGGAGGATTGTGCCTATAATGAAATCCGAAATTGTTGATTGTGAATTACCAACCTACAGCCATTCAACCCATCCTGTACTAGAGGTCTTAAGCTGCGACGTATCCCATGTATTGATTCTATTACTGCTAACGTCAGACTATTGTAAAATATTTTAGAGACGGTCAGGGTACCAGTAATAAACAAATAAGTATCGCGATTAACCAACTCCCTCATTTCGTGGACATTTTTTTTTTTTAAAAGGTATTCCAAATGATTTCACCCAGTTGAGGAGAGACTTTTCCGAGTTGGATGGGTTTGATGTAGCCTCAGTTAACCCCATCACTACTAGGGGGCTCTTCAAAACACAATAATATCCCCAGAAGGAAACAGTGACATTAAAAACGTCACTATATTGAAGGAGTTAACCCGTTGGATGCGAATTACCCACTTTGCATTTCACTCTGGCTGACATCAGACGATATTATTATCCTGCATTATCCACGCAGAATACCAGTGTTGTTTAATATTATCACGATTAACTTTTTTGGTCGAGAATAAAAAGTTTCGTTTTTTGTTCCAGTTTACAAAGACGGTCATATTCAGGTCACAGAATTCACTGCAGCCATAGTTCTATGTTGAAGAAAAATGTCTGGAAAGAACAAGAATTTAATTATTGGAAACTACATTGTGCAGAAAAAGTAAGAAGAGACTTTAACTACTTCGGTATCATGACGTATTTTATATCTTAACTGATACTACAGACAAGCGATTTTATTTAGCTTTGGGTTAAGTATCTGATATTGAAGTGATTATAAACAGTCTCCTTTAATCTCTTGAGTACTTTGATTTTTTTTTTTTTTTTTTTGCTCCGATCATACACTCCTGTTTAACTTAGGCGAGGCGTGTGGGAGTGACAGGGTGTACTGTGCTTGCCCTTTATACTTCCGATCAAGGACCAAAAATCATCTTTCATCATCATCACCACCACTAGACCCCACCTTACCCCCACCACGCCACTTTTTTTTTTTTTTTTTTTTTTTTTTTTTTTTATGCGAGGATGAAGGAACCAAAGGCCATGAGCCTGCAGTAACAGTTCCCTCCAAGAGAAAAACAAAATACAATAGAGAGCCAAATTCAAGATCCGATCATTTTGAGATGCCTGGACACACTGCGTTTGAAAGACTGGAGATCATAGGCAGCAGGAAATACAGACAGAGGGAGACAGTTCCAGAGCTGACCTGTTGCATAAATGAAAGACTGGGAGTAACGGTTAACTCTTGCATTAGAGAGTTGGACAGAAAAGGGATGAGAGTTTGCTGCCAGACGGGTGCTACGCGCCCGTCGTAGAGGTGGAGGAATGCAAGCAGACAGTTCAGAGGAGCAGTGACCATTAAAGTAGCGATAGAAAAGAGATAAAGATGCAACAGTGTGGCGAAGAGACAGAGGTTGAAGGGAGTCAGTAAGAGGAGGAGAGTTAATGAGACGAAAAGCCTTTGACTCCACCCTATTGAGAAGAGCTGTATGTGGGGAGTCTCCCCACACATGAGAGTTGTACTCCACACAGGGGCGGATAAAACCCCTGTATAGAATCAACAATTGTGCAGGGGTAAAGAAAGAGCGGAGTCGGCTTAGCACACCCAATCTCTTGGAAGCAGATTTTACAAGAGATGTAATATGATCTTTCCAAGATAAGTCCCGAGTAAATGAAACCCAAGCATGTTCAAGGATGATGCAGGATTAAGCTGAATATTATTAAACATTAGTGGGTATACCTGTGGAAGATTTTGTCGGGTTGATAGGTGTAAGAACTGAGTCTTAGATGCATTAAAAACAACCATATTATTTTTACCCCAGTCAGAGATACCAGCCAAGTCAGACATTAGGTGTGCCATAGCCTCATCCCTTGTTTGTTGAAGTAACTGTTGAGATGGGCGTTGCGGGAACCGAATGGAAAGGTGAAGGGTGGAGTCCTCAGCGTATGAGTGGATTGGGTTAGATGTACAGCTTAGAAGATCATTGATGAATAAAAGGAAGAGAGTTGGTGATAGGACAGAACCCTGAGGAACACCACTGTTGATAGATCTAGGAGAAGAACAATGGCCGTCTACAACAGCGGCTATAGAACGACCAGAAAGGAAGCTAGTGATGAAGGCACTGATAGAAGGATAGAAACCGTAGGAGGGCAGTTTGGAAATTAAATATTTATGCCAGACAGGATCGAAAGCCTTTGAGATGTCATGTGCAGTGGCTAAGCTTTCGCCAAAGTCCTGAAAGGAGGATGGCCAGGAGTCTGAAAGGTAGGTGAAAAGATCGCCAGTGGAGCGTCCCTGACGGCACCCATACTGACGATCGGAAAGAAGGTTGTGATAGGAAAGATGCCTTAAAATTTTTCTATTGAGAATTGACTCGAAAACTTTTGAAATACAGGACATTAAAGCATTGGACGATAGCTGGAGGGTTGAGAGTGGTCACCCTTCTTTGGGACTGGCTGAATGAAAGCAAACTTCCAGCAAGAAGGAAAGATACAAGTTGACAGACAAAGGCGAAAGAGTTTGCCTAGGCAGGGTGTAAGCACAGAAGCACAGTTCTTGAGAACAACAGGAGGGACCCCATCAGGCCCATATGCCTTGTTAGTACTGAGGCCAGTGATGGCAGAAAATACATCAACTGAAGAAATTTTAATGTCAGCCATGAGGAAGTCAGAGGGGGGAAGTGATGGAGGAACAGGACCGGAATCGTCTAAGGTGGAATTGGAGGAGAAAGTCTGTGGGAAGAGATCTGCTTTATCAGTAGAAGAAATAGCTACAGAACCATCAGAGTAGAAAAGAGGAGGGAAGGATGATGAGGTAAAGTTGTTAGAAAGATTTTTGGCAAGGTGCCAGAAGGAGCGGGAAGAATTCGAGTTGGAGAGTTGAGAGCATTTAGTATGGATGAAATTATTTTTAGTAGAGCGAAGAACAGACTTAGCACGATTCCGGGCAGAAACGTAAAGATGATGTGATTCAGGGGTGGGTTGGCTCCGATACCTTTTGTAGGCCCTCTCCTTGTTGCGGACAGCATTAGAACAAGCGTGATTAAACCAAGGGTTTCTTTCATTAGTCAAAGGATATGAGAAAGGAATGTATGCTTCCATGCCCGAGAGAATAACCTCCGTAATGCGCAAGGCACACTCAGATGGCTCCTGGCCATGGAAGCAATAATCATTCCAGGGAAAATCAAAGAAGTACTGCCTGAGGGCCTCCCAGTCCGCAGCTCCAAAATGCCACAGACGACGTTTCCCTGGAGGGTCCACAGGCCGTACCGGAGTGATAGGACAGGTTAAGGTAATAAGGTTGTGATCGGAGGAGCCCAACGGAGAGAAAAGATTAACAGAGTAAGCAGAAGGATTAGTTGTGAGGAAGATGTCAAGTATGTTGGAGCTCTCTCCAAGGCGGTCAGGGATACGGGTAGGGTGCTGTACAAGCTGCTCTAGGTCACTAAGGATAGAAAAGATGTAGGCTTGTTCACCAGGTGGATCCGTGAAAGGAGAGGAGAGCCAAAGGTGGTGGTGAACATTGAAATCTCCTAGAATGGAGATTTCAGAGAAAGGAGAAATGGATAGAATGTGTTCCATCGTAGAAGTAAGATAGTCAAAGAGTTTTTGATAGTCAGTAGAATTAGGGGATAAGTAAACAGCACAGATATATTTAGTCAGAGAATGACAGGAAAGCTGAAGCCAGAGTGTAGAGAATTCAGAAGAATCGAGTTCAGGAACACGAGAGCAAGATAAGTCGTTGCGTATATATACACAACAGCCACCTTTGGCTTTGAAATGAGTATAGAGAAAGTAGGAGGATACAGAAAAGAGTTTGCTGTCAGTTGCCTCAGACAGCTGAGTCTTCGTTAGAAAAAGAAGGTGAGGTTTAGAGGAGGAGAGGTGGTGCTCAACAGAGCGAAAGTTAGAGGAAAGGCCGCGAATGTTGCAGAAATGAAGAAGAAGAGAGTCAGACAGTGGTTCCAGGCACCCTGAGTCGTCATCGGGAGAGGGGCGGATGGTGGGGGGATTTATGGTCCCCCCCCCTGGGGACTCCGAAGCTTGATGAAGAGACGCCATTTTTGTTGAATTTTGAATAGGAAGTGGAGTGTGTACTGTGCATGTAGTTTGGTGTAGATAATTAGAGAAATTTGTACTGGAGAGCATGCTGGCCTACTCTCTGTGTAACTGAGACACTGAAAAAGTTCAGCAAAGGGGGATGGTCAGGAACTAGTCCTGAGGGCTGATGAAACGGGAGCTCCAGCTCTCCCTGTCATCAGCTTTCCATCCGCCTCGGGAGTACTGCCCTGCTCGACTGGTGCTACAGTCTACTCCTCCACCCCACCTTACCCTCACCACCCTTCCCCTTCACTCTCTTCCCAACACCCTCCCTTACCTTATCCCCCCCCCTCTCTGACGACCACCACCATCTACACAAACCTCCCCTTCCCTTCCGCAGTCACTTCTACCTCCTCCTCCTCACCCCATCACATCTGCCTGTTCCTCCTCGCCCTATCACTTCTGCTTTCCTGTTTTCTATCCTTGTCTTTGGCTGATGGAATGGTTTTGTTAGTTATAACCTTCCCTATAACAAACAGTCACGAAAGGACCAACAGGTCTGTTGCAGTTTGCTTTCCCTTGTATTCCTTTGTGCTCCTCCTCCATTGCAGAAACTTCTGCCTCTCTCTGCTCATCACCATCGAATCCTTTCCCACTACCTCACCACCCACAACTCACAGCAGCCTCTACCTCTCACACTCCATCACTAGTCCTCCACCCCCTCCCTCCCTTCAACTAGTACCACTCCATCACCTCTCTCTCCCCTCCTTCCCTCTTGTCTCTTGTACCAACACCATCCTTCCCCCCATCACCCCACCATCTCTGCCTCAACACACCCCCTCCCCTCTCCGTCCAACGACTACCACCCTACTATCTCCTCCTACCTGCTCACCTCACCCAACCACCAGCACCCTACTAGCTCTTCTACTGTACCCAACCCCCACCATTCTTACTTCCCCCCTGACCCCTCCAGTCACCTGCCTAGCCTCCTGTGACCCACTATGGGTCACCTCCTCTCCCCTCACCCCTCCTCCCCTACTTGTCACACATATGCCAATGAATCACCGCCACCTCACTTGTCACTCACCCAACACCTCCTTGACTCCACATCACAAACTCCACCTGTGCCTCATTTGTCCAAGCGTTGATTAATATTCCACATGTGCCTTAGCCATCCATGTGGGCTTTATTTATTCACCTGTGCCTTAGCCATCCACCAGGACATTATATATCCACCTGTGTCTTAGCCATCCACCAGGGAGTTATCTATCCACCTGTGTCTTAGCCATCCACCAGGACATTATATATCCACCTGTGCCTTAGCCATCCACCAGGGAGTTATCTATCCACCTGTGCCTTAGCCATCCACCTGGGCTTTGTTAATCCACCTGTGCTTCAACCATCCACTCGTACCAACCAGTCGCCTGCCATTGTGTTTCTCCAGTTAAATAAATCTTATTGAAGTAGTCAGCATAAAACTCTTAGGGCGTCCACATCCTTAAAGTGTAAATTATCCACGTCTGTCGTATCCTATCCACCTGTGCCTTAACCATCTACTTCTCATCCACCCCCTTGACCCCATCGCACAGACGCCATGTATACTAATCATTCACCTCTTATACAACCATCCACTCGTTCCTTATGCATCCATCTCTGCTTCATCCATCAGTCAGTATTTCATTCATCCACTTCGGACTTCATTATCCACCAGGTTTATAATCATCAACACAGCACTAAAAATCATGTTCCACCTGTCATTCATCCACCCCTTGCACCACCCCTCACAGAAAACACGTATCTGTCCACCTGTGTCTTAACCATCCATCTGTGCTTAAACCATCCACCTGGGTCTTAACCATCCACCTGGGCCTTAACCATCCACCTGCGCCACAACTATCCACCTGATAATTAGTCATCCACCTGGAACATAATCATCCTCTTGAGACCTTGACAGTCTATATTACCTGTTTCTGAATTGTTCAATTAAGACTTAAACTGTCGCCCAATCACACACCTGCCTGACCCCATCTCACCTACAGACTCTACGGGTACACCCACCATCCACTTAACCATCCACCTATCCATCCTCGAGGTTCTTAATTCATTCACTACGAAGCGCCTTCCCTAAGATGAGCAAAATCCTCAGTCTCAGCCAACCACCGTGAACTTAATCATCCTCATATTAGTCACTCCACCCCCCCTCCCACCATGATCCTCTTTCACACTCACCTCCCCGAAGTTTACCCATCCACCAGCGACTTTGCCGTCCATCTGAGCAATTACCCTCCACCTGTCCCTTAACCATCCACCTGGGGCTTTGCTCTCCACCTGTGTTTTGATTGTCCACCTGTTCTTTAATCAGCCACATGGGACTTAGCCATCCACTTATGAATAATCCGCGCCTTTGATTCCACCTCAGACTCCATGTGTATTACCCATCCACCTTCCATCCACTTGCGCCTTAGCTACTGTATTTACCCATGTATTAGCTATCCACCTGGGCCTTAACTGTCGTCCTGGACCTTAATTATCCAGTTGTTCTTCATCCACCCACTGTTCCTCACCCACCCACCTATGCTTTCGTTTACTCATGTGTAATTCACTCAATCGCCCGTTCTTCATTCAGCCACTTGTTTTCATTCACTCACCCTTGCCAACTCACCCACCTATGCACGACTGAATAAACTTTGCCTCACTCACTCACCTTTCCCTCATCCTCCCAACTGCCTATCCCTCCCCCCTACACCCACTGAACTACCTATCAGCATCATACCCAGCCACCTGTCCCACTCAGCCACCTACACGTTCATGTACTCACTGTATCATCCACCCACCTACCCTTCTCGTAACCCAATCTACATGAAAATCATACCACACAATGCTCCATATCCAGTATCATTCTCACAATATGACCCCCTCCTTCTCCTCCTCCTCCTCCTCTTCTCGCACATAGTTCTCAATCTGCCACTTTCCCCACTCGCATACCCTCTTCCCACTTTTCCTAATGATGCTGTGAAATCAAGATAAAAATAAAAGTGCAAGGGCAGATGAAGCTGACCTCACGGGAGTCCTAGTACCTATGCAGTCAATCACTACATAAAAACATAAGTTGAGAGGATTACTGCAGTAGGCCAGGTGGTCCATGATGGCCAGTTCCGACAACAGCAACCAAACTACTAGAATAAGGCAAGAATAGTAAAGAAGGCCCTTTATATTGCTCCAAACCTGTTTTATTATTTTATTCTAATTCCACGGTGCCAGAAAGCGTCGCCTTCAGGTGGTGGCACCGATATAACTAGGTGGCTCTGCTGTCCGGTTATACAAACGTCCCTCAGCTTTCTCCCTATCCCTTCAAGATGAAGATGGTGGACTGCAAGACGACACCTTGAGCCTACAGTCCATTTGGTTCACATTTCACATGAACCTAGGACAACAACTGCCACTCTCTGTTCGCTTTACCTAGCCCTATGACTGATAACTCTTCATCTTGAATGATGAGTTTTAACAAAACATTAACACTACAATATGATGTTAGTCACGAGAAAATACCACAGAAAGGATGCAGAACCACAGAACTTTTTTTCTGTCACTGAACTACGTGAAATAAACTGCAAATGGATGAAGATTTCGGCCAAGTTAAATGAATGAACTAAATTACTCTAATCCTTTGCAAACGAAATGGGAATTTCTGTATTTCATTCCGACAGACGTCCAGCAGCTTTTTTTCCCTGGCTCAGAGAAATCAAACATAGTCATAACAGATAACTAAAAAATAGTAGTCGTAGTAGAACAAAAAATAGTACAGGAATTTAAAGTTCTTTGTCCTTTGTTTTCAACTGTAAAGCATAGTGGGAGTCTTTCTTTTATATGAGCATAGCTTTGATAGTCCGTTGCCTAAGGCCCAGCTTTTTTTTTTTCTTTTGCTGCATCATCTAGTCATTAATTGATCGCATTCCCTAATGGTGGTATTGTGATCAGAAGGTCCCATAGTCTCGTTAAGGAAGCTTCCTAGCACCTTTTTCTAAGCGATTTCTTTTGTTTATTACATCTTACTGTCCTGTTCTTTGTTATATAAATCCAATATCGCCATACTTTGCATAAGTAACGTAAAAAACGATATAAAAATACCATATCCAAATGTAAATCACTAAGGAAGAGGTGTTAGGGTTCTTCCTTAACAGACGAGAACACAAGCTTGACGGTATGAGTGAGGTGATGACTGGATTTTTTTTTTTGTGCCACCAAGGGGAGTATGCAGGTCATGTGTCCTTTAACGTACAAGACAGCAGTAGCCTAGCCCCGAGCCCTTACGCTTAGATGAAATGCTAAAGGATTTCCTGTTATCTCTATATAATAGAAAAGTACAGTACAGTAATTCAGGGCTCCCTGTATTTCAATGGATAAAATCAAAGTAGAATTTGAGAGAGAGAGAGAGAGAGAGAGAGAGAGAGAGAGAGAGAGTGTGTGTGTGTGTGTGTGTGTGTGTGTGTGTGTATTTTTCTTCCCTGTATAAATACGTATGTCCGTGTATGTATGGGTACATGGATCACAAAAGTATCGGTTCACAGTATGCGTGAAACATTTGGGGCCACAGAACGAAGGTTACCGAAATATTAGTGTCCGACCTACCACACGTTGGTAGCCCTGATGTCGGGAGGTGTCATAGCCAACTAGCAATATCCTCTTGCAAACAGAATTACAGCAAATGTTATGTATATATAAACATTGTTCATACACAATGAGACGGGGGTAAACATCAGCAGTTGTTCGAATGTTTTCGGTAGGTATCCGTCCCCCTGTTCACCGATACTATTGTGATTCATAGTACATGTGTGTGTGTGTGTGTGTGTGTGTGTGTGTGTGTGTGTGTGTGTGTGTGTGTGTGTGTGTGTGTCTGTGTGTGTGTGTGTATAACAGTTTATGTGCGTGTGTAGGTGTATTGTATCATCATCAAAACCGTATTTCCCACTAATACATGGGGTAAGTAAGATCACGAAATAAGAAAATGAGAGCACAAAGGAAGAAGAATTATCAGCAGTATATTTTGATAAGAAAATAATAGTGGAAGAGAAATGTAAAATATTGAAATAAGGTGTACCTGTCTGGAGGTGACTCATGGTGGAGTTATTTGTGTTCTCCCTTTTAATCGAATAATAATAATAAAAATAATAATAATAATGATAATAATAAAAACAATATAATAATAATAATAAAAAAAAAATAATAATAATAATAATGATAGTATATTTAATCATCACCATCACCTTCACTTTCACCTCTAGCTTATCTTTGTTGTTGTCGTCATCGTCGCTGTCTCAGTGAATATTAACGAGGAGAAATTGTCGTTGTCGTCGTCGTCGTCGTCGTCGTCATCACTGTCACCACCACCACCACCACCACCACCAGCACCTCCACCACCATCATCATCATTATCATCACCAAGTAATCATAATCACCATCATCATCATCTAAGTAATCACAGTTATCCTCATCATCATAGTTAACGTCGAAAGAATAATGTATAATACATAAACACGCAGAAACCTCATAATCAAGGTGACCATCATCTTCGTCATTGATCACCATCCTCCTTCATCATTCATCATCACCATCCCTCATCATCATTCATCCTCACCATCCCCCACCACGACCACCATGTCAGTCAACAACGATGCATACAAAGTAACGCCGATCTGCCTAATCATGCACGAATCTTCATCATCATCATCTCAATCAAGTGACACTGGAAGAACGATGAAAATATTATAGTGGTGTGCTTCAGACCATGTAGAGGCAATGGGACTGGTGCCTAATTGGATCCCTAGGGCGGGTCAGCCAGAGGTCAGAGGGTCAAGTAGAGTGCGATGGCCGAGGATGGGAGGGGAAGGGGGTTGGGAAGGGAAGGGTCAGTGGAGAGATGCTGTTGTAGATACGGCGATAGCATCTCTTGTCCCGGCTTCGACTCTAAATGGGCAGGAGGAGGGGGAGATATTTCTTGCTCCTTGCTGTCTCTCTTCTTTCGCTGTTTTCTTCCGGATTCTCTCTGTCTCTCTTTTTCTCTTGTCTCTTTTGTTTCATTTTGCCATATATTCTTTCAGCCCTCTGCCCTCTTTCTCCCTCTCTTCCTTCTGGCTTGCTTCTCTCTCTCTCTCTCTCTCTCTCTCTCTCATTTCGACCCTCATCCCTATCACCTCACATCCCTCTCGATCTCCCCTCTGCCCTCTCATCCCTCACGCACTCCCCTCTTTACCCTCACCCCCTCCCACCCAAGTCTCACCTTACCCCTTCACCGTCCCCCCGCCCTTACACACACACACACACACACACACACACACACACACACACACACACCTGTCTCACATTTTAATGTTGTTTCACATCCAGTCAGTTTTATCCTCATGTTTGTTAGAAGAGGACAATATGGTTAATCATAGAGGTAGGATTAGGGTAGAGTCGGCGTGAGAAGGCTCCGGTGAAGCCAGAGAACTGTCAAACGGCCATATTGGTCAAGTCAAGAGGTCACGGCAACACCTACTTGACGAAGAAGATTGCTGTGCACTCCTACCTCTATGGCTGTGCCCATAGAGGTAACAGTCCTAATCCTACCTCCGTGGGTGTGGCCATGAGGTTATTAAGCCTTTAATACCTCCAGCTGTGTGTCCACCTGGTATTCTTCAGGGAAAATGACAGAAACAAAGTAGACTTCATTCTACCTCTGGTTTTAGTTGTAGTTCAGCTGTGGGTGTGAGACGTTCTGTCCTAAGTTGTAACTCACCATCAAATAACCTAAGACTCCAAAAATGCCCACCACCTGTGCCGCATTTGGGTGTAAAGAAAGAGGAGATAAGAAATCTGACCCATCCATTACATTTCACCGGTGAGTATCTTTAGAGTGAATTATAATTTGTAAGTGTACATTATGTATATGACTGGAGTTAGTAAAGTCAAGCTGAATATTATATAGAATAATAGATATAAACTTTTTTCATAATGTGCTGATGTATATTATTTTAAATCATCTATCTGTCTTCCATCCTTCATTTTACCATATGTTCTTAAATGCTTCCTTTTTTTTCATTCATTAACTACTTTCTTTTCTCCTTCCATTCATAACCTACTTTCTTCCTCATTTTTTTTTGTTTGCAACTAAGAAAACACTCGCGCCTGGTCAGCGGAACCAAGTCAGACAGCTGTCAAAGGGGTCGCCGCCATGTTGGTCGAGTCAGGTTTGTCGGCCTCACTCTGACCTACCCGTGGTTAATCCCTTATGCCGCCTCTACCCTACTGCAACCTCTATGTGGTTAATGTATTTATTTTTGTTCTTCATACATCCGTTTTTACCTTAATTGCGATTTTGTTACCTTATATTCATGTGCACATTTGAATTTATTATATTTATGTAAATATGTGTATATGTAAACATCTCTGAATATGCAACAGTATATACGTATAATTATTTGCTTGAAGGAGGTAGACTATTTATTACTGCAAGGAAACTGACATATGCATATATCTCTCCATAAACTCCAGTCCATATATGTTCCCACACTTGAAAGGCCAACTTTAGTTTTGGGCTGGGAAAAAAACACCAGCCAAATTCTTAAGCATCCATCTTCAAAAACTTAAGCCTTATTCTATGCTTACATTTGCTTGAAAGGAGAGGTACACATTTTACCTTTTTTTTTTTTTTTTTTTTTTTTTGCTTAAGTAAGGAAACTGGCGCCTTGGTATTTTTCAGAAACATCCTTCTTCATAAATTCAAAGTCCTAGTTTATGTCTAAGTTTGTCTGGGGGCGGAGAGAGAGGCTATTTGTTTTTACCTGGGAAGCTGTCGGGCACATAATCCCATCCATAAATTGTTCTGGTTTATATATGCTCCTGGCTAAAAAAGAAAACAAGAACATAAAGCATATCCATTCTCCTCCTCTTCCGTCACCTCATTTTTTCCTTATTTTTATATATTTAGTTTTATTTAATATTAGACAGTGGCTCAAACTTGACACTTCAGCATTATCCCTGGAGCATAATAATCTCTAAACTTTTGAAATATTTTATATATTCCTTCACTTGCCTGAAAGAGATGGGATTTTTATTTTTTCTTGGGGGACCGGCACGTAAACAGGCCTTCTACCGGCTCATTAATCCGCCACAGGTATTTCATCAATTCCAAGGAGCTGTGATCCCGATAAGCTTGCGGCAGTGAGGCTGATCTAACCGGGTGCGAACAGAAGATACAAGCTCATCAAAGAACATACAACCCGCCTCAGATACTGTTTGCAAATATTTCATGTATTCTGGCCATAATGGAATCATAATAAAAATAAGCGTGCGATAGTGAGGGTGGTCTGACGATGTTTGCGTCAAATTCTCGACAGGGACCGAACATAACGTAAGTACATGAATTAACGTACTACCGACTATTGATTATGCCGCAAAAATTTCATGTTATAAATAAAATGTGTTGTAATTTAGATAAGCGCGTGTCATTAGCCCGTATTCTCGTCAGTTAAGGAAGCTCCCTAACACTTTTTTCTAAGCGGTTTAAGTTTTTACACCTTACTGCCCTCTTCTGTATTACATAAATCCTTCCAATGTCACAGTACTCTGCATAAATAACGTTCAAAGGTAAATTAACCACCCACATCCAAAAATAAATAAACTAAGGAAGAGGTGTTAGGGAGCCTTCTTAACCGACGAGAATACGTGTCATTAAGGGTGGTCTGACAGGATGTAAAAATAATACAGAAGCACATGGAAAGGCACACTCCGGCCCCTTGTTTTTGTGCATTTCGTGTATTCTAACCCGTAAGTTGTAATCCCGATAAGTGTGTTAATGGGTCTGACGTGTATGGCAAAGTCTATAAATTTTATGCCAGCACATGGAAGGACATATTGCTGCCCTTTGATTTTGTCGCATATTATTCCATGTACTTAGACCAGTAAGGTGTTGTAATCCCGATAAGAGTGGGTGGCCTTAGAGTATGGCGGGGTCAGACTTAGCATTGTCTTAACATCTCGGCCGCTCCCTGAAATTTCACTTATCGCTTGTGGAGGCAGTCTTATCATGCCTTATCAACAATGCGGGGTGTGATTAAGTACGCCAGTAATAGTTATCTTCTTATCAACCCCTTACGCCCTCCCTATCCACCCACCTCTACTCCTGCCTTCTATCCTACCCACACCCCCACCCACCCTACCTCCACCATAGTCTCCCCTCTCCCACTTCCTAATTTCTTATGCACCCTCCTCTCTCTCCGTCTCACCCTTCACCCCTTCCCTCTCCCCTCCCCCCCTCGACCTTACTCATTATTCACTCCTTACTCATACTTTCTCCCCTTCTTTATACCTATCTCTGCATGCTCTTCATCCTTCATCCCTTCCTCAAACTCATACCTTCTTCCATTATACCTCCTACCCTTCTCCCTCTCCTCCACCCACCATCCTCACCACACATTTCCAATCCCCCTCACTTCTCATTTCCCCTCTCTCACTCACGCTTCCGTGCTTGTCACCTAAACAAAATCGTCTGGAGAGAGAGAGAGAGAGAGAGAGAGAGAGAGAGAGAGAGAGAGAGAGAGAGAGACAGGGGGGGGGAGTGGAGGGGAGGAGGAGAACAACCACCTTCACTCCGCTATCTGGCCATCTCGTCCCTCATTAGTACCATCACCCCATGAGAAACCCACTCATTAGTAGCAGTACCCATATCATTAAGCTCTTCCTATGCTGATAACGTTAATAAGTCTTATGCATGTTAATAGTCTCTCTTTAATAAACTGTACCTATGTTAATACTTCCTTGATAAACCATTCCTTTGTTGATACTTTTTACTAAGAAGATGGGTTAAGACGATGGGGTAAAGAGTATAGCAGAGTCAACACCTTCTGCACCTTATTGATACCTCCTTAATCCCATCAGCCCGAGAACGTCATATTTCTTTGTATTCTTAGTATCTGTTGACCATCCCCACTTTAACCCTGTGGCTGCTAATTGCCTACTTAGTATTTTATTTCGGCTAACGTTATGCGAATTTATTATGCTGGGTCGACAAGTAGAACGCCGTAAATGTAAAATACTATCACGATTTAGGTCCAGGATAAAGAACCTGGCTTTATAATTCAGGGTTCCGTGTTTGTATTTAACCCTTCCAGTTCCTAAAGTTTTTGCTAAGATTAAGATTATCCCTGGTAGCAAAACTAAATGAAGAATAACGTCATTGGAGGGAAGGGGTAGAAATCTGAAATGGTAACACAGGGATGTCTTATCAGAGTTGTATAATATCATGTGGCTTAAGGTACAATAACAAAAGAAAGGCGTATCGGAACTTAAAGGGTTAGCTTTATAATCCCTCCTTTCTGTAACCCTCTTCCTTAATAAAACCGTTCCTGTGTTACGAAGCCTGTCCTTCTTAATAAAGCTACATTAACAAACCGTGGACGACTTAAGATAACTCCCTTAATAGCCCTTCCCTCACACATTACTAAAACCATTCCTATGTTAACAAACCCATCCATGTTAATAAATCTACCTTAACGAAGTGTGACTATCTTAGTGTAACCCCCTTGATAACTCTTCCTCCCCATCTTAATAATCCTTGCTGCACACAACCAGGGTGGTTCCTAAACACGACCTCTTCCCCTCCTCCTGCATAAATATTTGCATCGCTTCGTGACGCCCCTCTCTACCTCCCCACCAGAACTCCAAACTCTCCCACTACCTTTCTCAGCACTCTTACAACCCCCAAGCTCTTCCTTTCCCGTCCCGTAACACAGCAGACCCCCCCTTCCCCTCCCCTCCCTCATAAGTCTTCTTTCCTTTCTGCCCTTACCTCCTCTCCCCAGCCCTCAGTCCCTCTCCTTCCAGCCTTAAGTTTTTCTCTCACTCCTCCTATCCTCTCACCCTACTGCCATCACTGTTCCCAACCTCACTCTCTCCCTTGCCAGCCCCCCGCCCCCACCACCATCCCTTAGCCTTCTCCCCATCTTCCTACCTCCCTTTCCTACCCCCCCACATCTCACCCCCTCACCCCTCACTTCACCTCTCCCCCCTCCACCACCGACCCGAGACATCTCTCACTTAACTATTAAATTTGAGATACAATAAACTAGACTTTCACTTTGTACTAATGCGAGGGATGCTTGTGGTTGGTGGGTGGGGTTGGGGAGGGGAGGGGTGAAGGGTGAGTTGGGGGGTGCGAAGGAGAGGGAAGGGAGGGGAATAATGAAGGGAGGGAAGAGGGAAAAAGTAAGAGAGAAAAAGAAGGTTCAGGAGGACATACGAGGGGGAGAAGTAAGAGAGGAAATCGAAGGTCAGAGAAGAGAAGGAGAATGACCAGGAGGCAAGAAACTGGAGAGGGGGAATAAGGAAGGAGGAAAGGGAAGGGCGAAGAGAGAGAGAGAGAGAGAGAGAGAGAGAGAGAGAGAGAGAGAGAGAGAGAGAGAGAGGAGGGAGGGATGTTGGCAGAGGAACATAAAGGAAATACAGATAAGAGAAAATCTACTGGTCTGAAATTAGGTTATCCAGTTGGCTAAAAAGATTATAGTAATGATACAACTGTGTAATGAAATCAGTCTCTCTCTCTCATCTTCTCATTTAGTCTTTATTTTCTCAAGACCTCACATACACTTTTCTTTTTAATTAATATTCAGTTAATTCCTCATCCGTATCTCCTTTAAATTATTCAGCGCTTTCCACCCTGAAAATCATTATAATCTTTTTCTCTTTACTTTTCCATCTTCAGTTTGAGCTTTAACGTGTATTATGTGATCAAACCCGTCTGATACGTGTGCATTAATGGTGGGAGGTAATTAGTGGTAACATCGGAGGTATGCTGACAGACAGACAGGCAGACAAACAGACAGACAGAGAGTTACGATAAAATGAAGCTAACTTATTAATTGGTTAAACTGAAGTGGCTGCGTGCATAAGAGAGAGAGAGAGAGAGAGAGAGAGAGAGAGAGAGAGAGAGAGAGAGAGAGAGAGAGAGAGAGAGAGAGAGAAAGAGAGGGGAGGGTATGAACATTAAACGATTAAAGAAAAAGTAGGAAATGTGATATCATGGAGAGAGTTAGCGTTTGAAACTGCCAACAGAAACAGCAGTATACTATACTATACTAACAGAGAGAGAGAGAGGGGGGGGGGAGAAGCCTACAACTTTATAATGAAATGTGCATATTCACAAAGGGAATGATGTGAGAGAGAGAGAGAGAGAGAGAGAGAGAGAGAGAGAGAGAGAGAGAGAGAGAGAGAGAGAGAGAGAGAGAGAGAGAGAGAGAGAGAGAGAGAGAGAGAGAGAGAGAGAGAGAGAGAGAGAGAGAGAGAGAGAGAGAGAATCAACTTAAAAACTATCTAGGTGAACGAGAAACAGAATTCAGAATTTTTAAAAGAAAAAGGAAGTTACGAGAAACAGAAACTGGCTGGGGTTAGTTTGCATACTGAAATTGCTAATGATAATGCTAAACAGTGAATGCAAATCTCAAGGGAGCCTGAGAAACTGAATATATCCAAATATTATCCCTATTCATTTAGTGACATTTTTTGAGGCTTTATTCTGGCAAATATCAAAGTATATTTATTCAGCTTTGTGTGGATCTCTTGCAGTGAAGAGGTTAGGAATTGTGTCCAATTAACCCACTTTTGTTTTGTGTACCACTAAAATTATTTTATTTTGCCAAGGGAAGCTGTCTAAAAGCAAAGGGATGAATGGCAGATGGTGTAAGTATTAGCAAAAAGAAAGTAACATTATTATTATTATTTTTTTAAAGATGAACAGAGAGAAAGAACATGGAAGGATGCTGGAGCAATCAAATTAAGTGGTGTACGTACCAGTGATGAAGACTGTACATAAAAACAACGTGGAGGAAAATTCAAAATATGGTAGAGGTAAAGAAATGTGTATTTACCATGGCAAGAATATGCTTACAGGATACTTGGAGGTTTACCCGGTACCTGAAGTGTGTGTTAAGGTGAGTGCACGAAACTTGAGCTAAATTATCAGAAAACTGCCTGATAAAAATGAAAATGACTTACCTGTAGCTCAGGGGTTAAGTCTGAGCCAACGAACTTTGCTACTATGAACCGAGAAGCGACAGGCGGTACGCAAGTATACTGTATATTCCGTAAATTCCCACTTGCAGCAACCTTTGGCTCTGTATAGATGAACTGACGAGAATAATCGTCCGTAAAAAGAATTTGATAGTATACAGTAAATAACAGGACTGATAGTTTGACATATGGGATGGAACATAGGACGTGTACTTATTTAAATGGAAACGAAACAAAGATATAATAGAAACTACCTATTGAAGAAGCAGGAAAGACTTATCAGTGGTATTTGGGTGCAACTGTTTAAAAAAGTGGCAGAATGAAAAAAAAAAAAAACAGCTTTATGAATCCCTCAGCTGAATAAAATCGTCTGACATAAGATGGAACGAAACACTAAAGATGTAAAAGCCATGAGAGGATTATTGGTACCTATATTAACACTCAGGCTCCTTTGATTCCCCTACAGTTATAATAAAATAGTATAAAGTTCATTGGAATGGACTATAGTCGCAGCGCAAGAGTCTGAAGGGTTCTTTATCGTGCCCTGGCAACCTACCGGTCAACAATGAATCCGATTTCGTGTATAATATGATAAGCATAGGAAACAGTTGTCAGTATTGTTTGACTGGCCAAATAAGCAGGTGGTAATGAAGAATTCAGTTAAATATAGTCGATTTTAAATTTCAAAGAATAATTACGGCAACAGACAACTGTCTCAGCCAATGTAAAATTAACTCTAACACTCCAGAGAGAGAGAGAGAGAGAGAGAGAGAGAGAGAGAGAGAGGTAGTGCACCCAACTGAGTTAAGGCATACCGACATACCATATGGTGATTTGTGGTGACGTAATAAGGCATCAGTTTTGATTCTTATTATATATTATGCGTTTACCATGACAGTGTGTGGATAAATGAATGAGTGTGAGAATGATTCGAAGTTCAGGAGTGTCAGAATGGATAATAACCCAGGAAATATGGGCACAAGCCAACCTATGTATTATGGTATGTCAGAATATGACGTAGATATTTTGTAATTAACATATGGTAGATCAGCTGTGTGCACTACTTTGATTAGAGGAGGGCAGTGTTCAAGCCCTCTATTAATTATAATCAGAGACCTTATAAATTAACAAAACAGCTGTCTGCAACAGTATTTATTCTTTGAAACTCAGACTCGACTATAATTAACCATATTCTTCATTACTGCCTGCATATTAGGCTATTCAAATAATACTGACAACTGTTTCCTATGCGTATCATATCATACACGAAATCGGACGCGCTGTTGACTGGTAGGTTGCCAGGGCACGATAATGAAACCTTCAGACTTGCACGCCGCGACTGTAGTACTAGTGTTGTGTCGGCCATGAGTAAAATGAAAAAGAAAAACAAAAAGCGAGGTGGAAGCATAATAGAAAATGTGAATAGTTATATGCAATGAGGGTTAGGTTAGAGTGCAGGTGGCGGGTGGAGTGGGGTGGCGTGGCGTCAAGGGGGCGATCTGTTTATGATCCCCCCATGGTGAGTTGCTTGAGGAGATAGTTTTAAATATTTTAGGTCACATGTTGCTGTAGATGGAAGAATAGATGCAGAAGTGAAGTTTAGAATGAATGAAGTAGGAAAGGTGCTGGGATGAATGAAAAAAGTGTTTAGATGTCGTTCGCTTAGAATGGATGTAAAGAGAAGGCTGTATGAGGGTGCTGTGGTACCGACTGCGTTATATGGAGCTGAAACATGGAATATGGGTGTAGCAGAGAGGAAAAATTTGAATGTAATGGAGATAAGGTGTCTGAGTAGTATGTGTGGATTGACGCGTATGGATCGAGTGAGAAATGAAATGCGAAGGAGAACTGGAGTTGTTCGGGAGATGGCTGATAGAGTTGAGCAGAAGGTGTTGCGATGGTTTAGGCATATGGAGAGAGTGGATAATGAGCGGTTGGTGAAAAAGATAACTAGATCTGATGTGGGAGATGCAAGGCTGAGAGGGAGACCACGAATAGGATGGACGGACAGTGTGAAGAGAGCATTGGATGCAAGAGGGATGTCTGTTGATCAAGGAAGAGTGGCTGTGCGTGACAGAAATAAATGGAGAGAAATTGTGAATGAATAAATGATGACGCAGTCCTGAGGGGATTTTCTTCCGCATTTGGTCTGATCAGCTAGTCAGGTCAGGTGCGGGTAAGGGGATGGATCTATTATCATGTGGCAGAGGTAAACCAGCTCTGCTGTCGGGCCCTGTTGCGGATGTCACTGATTGCGCTGCGCAGTTGACCCTTGTGCTGTGTGGTGGGGTGAGGATCTGTCCGTTCTCCCCTTTGGGGCTAAGATGCGAATGAATGTGTTTGAATGGATGAGTAAATGGGGAGTGTGTCGTCCTGTCTCGGCTACCTCCCTTTCCTTGGGGGAAACAGCCTAGGTATATAGATAGATAGAAAGATGATGCCGCGACCACCCGGCTCTTCCTCCTCACCTTACACACACACACACACACACACACACACACACACACACACACACACACACACACACACACACACACACACACACACACACACACACACACACACACACACACACACACACCTCCCACCCTTTCCACAGTCCCCTCCAATGTGTCCTCCAGTCCCCTCTCCACATTCTTCCCTCTACCCCGCTATCTTGCTACCTTCATCCTTCTCTCCCTCCCTCCTCTTTTCTTTATGGCCTACTTATACTGTACCTG
This sequence comes from Coenobita brevimanus, assembly GCF_032717465.1. NCBI lineage: Eukaryota > Metazoa > Arthropoda > Malacostraca > Decapoda > Coenobitidae > Coenobita > Coenobita brevimanus. Next base: position 21,099,807 of record NC_136977.1, read on the forward strand.
CTTCCCCTTATATTCATTTCTCCCTGCGCGCTTTTCTGTCACCACTGTACCACCCTCATTCTTCTATTCCATCCCTGTCTCCCCTTTCCGTCTCGCTCCCTTCCCAGTCTCTCCCCTCCCCCCATGACCTGCTTATACCTGCCCCTGCCCTCTCACTCATGTCATTATTTTTTCTTTTCTTCTCTCTTCTCACTAATTTTCCTCTTCCCTGACCCTTCTTCGCACTACCTTTCTACATCTACATTTCCCAAAATCCTCTGCCTTTTTTTACTCTGCTCTCACTCTTACCTCGCTACTACCTCCCCCTCCACTACCATTCAATCCTTACTTTTTTCTCCTCTCCCCCTCATTTTCATTTCTCCTCATCACCGCACCCCTCCCTCAAGTCACTATCCTTCTACCCTCATCCTTCTCTCCTCTTCCTGGCTTCTTTATATCTGTCCCCTAGTCATTTTTCACTCCTTTTCCACACTCATACTTGACCCCTTCCCCATCCAGACGCACACTCATCCACATCCACCCGCGCGCGCACACACAAAGGAGTACAAAGGAAAGCAAACAGCAACAGACCTTATGGTTCTTTCGAGGATGCTTGTTACAGAGTAGACTATGACTACGAGATCTAACTCTACATGCCGAAGGATAAGGATACTAAAGCAAGAAGGTTCCCCCCACCTCCAAACCCTCCGTTTGAAACTGGCAAGAAAAGTGAGAAAAACCACCATGCAGCATAGAAAAACTGACATGGAAATTTCATAGGAAAGACTGAAAAGGAAAAGCTACGTTCTATAATACATTATCTATAAGCTACCAGTATGAATAACCTGAAAGAGAAAGTAGTAAAGTAAAATGAATAATCGAATAAATAAATAACTACTGCATGACACTATGTACGGGTACGTTGAGTTAACGGGGCGTTTGCGGACACAGCGTGGAATTTACATTGCACAATGTGGACGTTCAAGGCTGGTGCGGCAGCCTTGCCTGGCGCTATTAAGGTAGGCAGCAGTCAGTAAGGCCACAGCTCCGTTGATTCCATCGAGACTAGGAACTTTCCTATGCGGGACTAGCACACAAGTCAACTCCTGAAGCAGTGATCCCTGGTACACTAAAAAAAAATCCCGATGGTGGCCACTTAACTAACAGGGACCCTCAGTGATCCACAGCCCATCACAGGTCGAAAGTATGAGTAGTGACCGTTAACTCAGGGCTATCTGTGCGTATCCTAGTCTGTGCATATACTATATTTGCATCTTATAAATTTGATCCAGGCTCTAAAAAACTAGAATAAAATAAAATAGAAAATTATACATACACAAGTGTTTTATTCAGGAGTAAACATATTAAGCTGGGGGTTAGACGACAAATTCTTATCCAGGCGACCTTTAAAGGTTTGTACTGTATTACAATTTACTACGTTGGAGGGCAATTTATTCCATATATTTACAACACTACTGAAGAAGAAATGCTTAGCTTCATGCGACTGGAATCGTTTGCCAATTATTTTATGCCCATTGCCTCTAGTGTAATTCGCGTGATCAACTGTGAAGTATTTATCGATAGTCATGTTATCATGTCCTTTGCATATTTTGAATACTTGAATTAAATCTCCTCGTATCCTCCATTTAGTTAGGGTAAAGAGATTCAAGGCTTCTAAACGTTCCTCGTACGGTTTATTTCTCAATCTAGGTATCTTTGTCATCCTTCACTGCACTCCTTCAAGCTTTTCCACATCCTTTTTATAATATGGTGACCAAAACTGAATACAATACTCCAAGTGTGGGCGTACTAAGGAATTATACAAAGTGTGGACAGTATTATCGGATTTATATTCAAATGCTCTGCGTATGAATCCAATCAATTTATTGGCTTTTTTCACAGCTTCTGTGCATTGTTTGCTTGGCTTCAAATCGATTGTTATTATAACTCCCAAGTCTTTTTCATGGTTGACTCTATCAAGTTGAACATTATTCATGCTATAAATAGCTCTTACATTTTTACTGCCAATGTTTAGCACTTTGCATTTATTGATACTGAAATCCATTTGCCAGACTTGAGCCCAGTTAAACAGTTGATCAAGATCTCTCTGATTTGCTTGCCTTTGCAGTGCTGTATCTGCTCTGTTACCTATTTTAGCATCATCAGCAAATTTTGAAATCTTACAAGACAATCCTTCGTCAATATCATTTACATATATTAAGAAAAGAATAGGACCTAACACTGAACCCTGCGGCACTCCACTTGTAACGTTTATCCAGTCTGACTCTTTTCCATTTATTACAGCTCTTTGCTTTCGTCCGGTGAGCCAATCTTCTACCCACCTGAGAACACTGCTGCTGAAACCGTGTACCTTTAGCTTCTGAAGGAGTCTTTTGTGTGGAACTTTGTTAAAAGCCTTCTGAAAATCGAGGTAGACCACATCAACGGATTTAGTCTCATCATACATGTTCAGTAGATCATTGAAAAAGTCAAGCAGATTCATGAGGCAAGAGCGACGGTTACGAAACCATGTTGCGAATCTTTTATGAAATTGTTTGTTTCTAAGTGTTTTACAAACTTATCTCTGATAATAGTTTCAAGCAATTTGCGAACCACCGATGTTAAACTAATTGGGCGGTAGTTTTCTAGTTGGGCTCTGTTGCGCTTTTTGAATATTGGGGTAACGTTAGCAAGCTTCCATTCATGTGGCACCTTACTGCTCTTAAGTGATAAGTTAAAAAGTTTAGCTAAAGGCTTTGATATTTCATTCTGTAGTTCCTTCAATACATGTGGTGATATTTTGTCTGGTCCTGGTGCTTTATTCTCTTTTAATCTGTTTATTGCAAGCAGTACGTCGCGATCGCTGACTGTAATGTCAGTGATTATGTTGCCCTCTTCTATAGGAATGGGGGAAGCAGTAGGAATTATGTGTATATTCTCTGTTGTAAATACTGACGCGAAGAAAGTATTAAGAATTTTCGCCATCATAGTTTCATCATCAGTGTGCTCTCCGTTATCTGTGACTAAGGGACCAATTGATGGAGTTATTACCTTTTTGCTTCTTATGTAACTGAAAAATTCTTTGGGATTTGATTTACTGATACTTGCAATATGTTCCTCAAGGTTTTTCTTACTGCATTTAATTAATTTTTTGGCTTTTCGTCGAAAGGCATCGTATTCATTTTTGTCACTTTGACTCTTTGTGGTATTATACTTCTTATATGCAAGATTTTTTGCTTCCAAGCAATGTTTAATGTTGGAGTTCCACCATTTGGGTTTAGAATTTTGGGCAGGCCTTCTGTTCCGCATCGGAATACATAACCTGACAGCACTGTTTAGAGTTTCTGTAAAAAAATTCCATGCATCATTGATATCTAAAGTTTTGACAATGAGATGCCGGGTCACCTGCACCTACAATTGCCTTTAATTTCTTTAACTTTGCTCTCTTAAAGTCGGGCACTTTCTCACAACTGGACCTGACACTGTCTTCACTGTATTTAATGTTAAATGTAACTATGCGAATATCACTTGTACTAAATTCTTCTCCTACAATAACGTTACTCGCTACATTTTCTGATGTAGCTAAGACAAGATCTAGGATGTTAGCTCCACGTGTTGGATAATTTTACAAATTGATACAAAGAACTTTCCTGCAAGTTTGTATGCAGGTCTAACCCTGTGTGTGAGGATAGGGCTTCTCCCCATTCTGGAACTGGTAAAATAAAATAACCAAACATTACAGTGCTTTGCATACAAGATAGTTTGGCAATTTGACTGTAGATTTCATTATCAATGTTGAGTGGCTGACCAGGTGGACGATAAATTAACCCAAGAGTGATTTTATGACAAGATTCATTCCTAAGCTGAATATAAATAGTGTCAATGTGTTCAATACATGGCCTGGTAATTACGACTGGATGAAATCCTGATTTAATATATAACAACACACCGCCCCCTGCTCGATTCTTCCTTTCACTACTAAAAATGTGATAACCTGGTAATTTAAACTCCACTAGAAAATCTCTCTGCTCAGTATCTAGCCACGATTCTGTTATACCAATTACATCATAATCTTCGGTAAATACAAGGGCCTCTAAATCAGACAATTTATTACGTAGACTAGGCGCATTTACAAGAACAGCTTTAATGTGATTTCTTTTCCGATGTTGGGAGCTTTCATTACTTACTGACTTATTGGATTGTATGACATCTACGTTTGCCTTTCGTGATGCTTCTTTTTTCTTCAGAGAAAACTTACGGCATCACTAAGCAAACGACCAAGACGGGCAGAACCAACGGCATTCAAGTGCAGTCCATCATTCGCAAAGTGTTCGTTGCTCGTAAAACTGGTTCCAAGTGTCCATGAGCTCAACGCCTTCCTGTAAGCAAAGTGACTTGACTCTGTTAGTTATACTAAATGCTCTGCTGAAGAAGGCATTCCCTGCATTAAGCCTTGGTAGTATGCCTGAAATTAAAATATGGTTAGTTTTCTCCTTGTAGCGTCGGATCATCTTCCTGTACTTCTCCATCAGCTCCTCTGATCGGGTTCGCATGACATCATTGGTACCCGTATGAATGATAACAAGGCTGTCATTTTCTGCATTCTCAAAAATGTCATCCGCAGCCTCTGTTACGTCATCTACTCCTGCACCTGGAATACAAAAACGCTTTCGTTTAGAGGGTACCCTGCCGCAGAGTTCCACCAACCGACCAAGGATGATGGAGTCCCCCCCCCCACACACGTACGTTTATCTGCATTCACATATTCACACCCAGGCATCTCCATCCACTCATCGCCGACTCACATGTACTCACACGCAGTTACATGTATAGCTGCGGAAAGTAATATCACTCAGATTTAGAGTCCAGCAGTTAAGAATTCCTTGCAAAATATTGTGAAATGTTTGTTGGACTTCGAAAATCACATCACTAGGTTTTGAAAATCATTGTTCACTGTCTCTTAATGTATCGTGATGAAGTGTATGCTTAAATATGTCCGTAACTGTATGCTTAAGCCTTATAAATGATCCTTCACCGTACATCCACACATACGCACTTCCTCAGCCTCCTGCCACACCCACGCCCACACATATGTACTTCCTCAGCCTCCTGCCACACCCACACATAAGCACTTCCTTAGCGCACTTCCTCAGCTTTCTCGTCACACCCACACCCACATGTACGCATTTCCTCAACCTCATCGCCACACTCACACCCACTCCTAGACTCTTCTCCTCCACACACACACACACACACACACACACACACACACACACACACACACACACACACACACATCGCCTCTCCTCACAACACTTATACCCGTTCATGAACATCCCTGTCTTCCCCTCACCCCATTCCCACACACACCCTCTTCCTACCACAAATTAACTCAGAGCAGCGACGTCACCCACATTCATCATCAGTCATCAGTCATCATCATCATCATCATCATCATCATCATCATCATTATCCATGATGATGATGATGATGATGACGAAGATATGACCTAATCAGCACCGGAGAACACGGTGGCTTAGTGATAACGTGCTTTTCTCCCGATCTGCGTGTGCTTTAAACCCAGGCTTCGATCCAAAGACACGGCGGACTTTAAAGTGGATGCTGGTAGTATGTCCCTTCATATGGTTTCATGTTTACGCGTCCTGTTTATTCATAGGAATGACATACAGACTTTGGCACACACAGTCATAACCATCACAACATTTCCACTTTCATATGAATCACTTCATTCTCACTGAAAGCATTCCTTCCCATTTGTACTTTCCAGCATGGTTCAGGGTTGACTTTGGTTATCACTCCCCTTATGAGAAGCAAGTCTTGTTCTGCAGAAGACTTCATACTGGCTATTACGGTTACAGTTAAGATTTATTCTACCACCATACTGTACATACACAACATGCATTCATTAATATCACCTTATAATTACCACTATCTCTCCATTCCCACCCACTCTCTGCAACTCTCACCCCTGCATCTTTACTCACCCTCATCCATCCCTCTGCTCACAATACCCTTCGATCCCCATCCTCATCCACCCTTGCACTCATCCACCCCTCCATTCACCCACCCCTCCATTCACTCTACCCCCCACTCCCACGCACCCCTACACCCTCTCTCAACTCTCCATTACTCATTCCTCCACCGCCACCCACCCCTATAGCGTCACTCACTTTTCCCTTCCTCCTCTGCGCACCTCCCCACTCTCATCCGCCCCTTCACCCTTAGTTAGACGGGCAAGTGCATCCTAACATGACATCCTTACCAACCAGCCCTCCTTTCCCCACCCACCCCTCCACACAAAGCCCCACTTACTTCCACCGACCTCCAACTCTAGTCATCACACACGCCCACACCTTTACCAGTCAACTGTTTTTCCCTGAGTTGCTCTTATTTTGGTGTATAGACAAACGACACCTGTTGCTTACTCACTGCTTCCCTCCCATCTCCCACCCTCTCACGAACATCCTTCTTCGCCCACATTTTCACATACACTGTCTTATCCACACACCCTCTTGCACCCACTATTTCACCCACATACTTAACCCACACCTTCATACACCAACCCTTCCACCCATACACTCGGCTACACCCTCATACCCCTACCCTCTCATCACCACCTCCTCAGCTACACTAACACTAATTCTCTCAATTTCATTCTCGCCCACACACAGTTCAACACCCACTCTCTCACCACCCGTTCACCCACATCAGTACTCTCGCCCACGCCTTTCACCCTACTTTACAACAACGTCTCAGTTGTGTTAAGACCTTCAGCCAGAGGATGTATTTTTCATGTGAAACAGACTTACCAAACTTTTATCTAGCCTGAAGAAAGATGATGTTAGTGAAGGCCTTATTTAACCCTTCAGATTAAAAGTGTCTCTTTTAAGTTGAATAAAACGTTCTGGAGGTGTCACGAGTTAAAGATACAAAACGCCCCTGGGCTGAAGAGGTCAGTGTTGTGTGTCTATTCAGTCCCTTGTGGGATTTTTCCAAGAATAAAAATAACAAACAAACAAGCAAAACACCAGCATCACCACCACCAACAAAAACAAGAACGAAATAACTCTGCTACCTCTTCTCCACTTGCACCTCGCCCCGGACATCACCTCAGCGATGTTGCAGTAACCACATCACAGGATTGGAACAGTTTTGCAGGCTCTTGGCCTTTGGCTTTTTCCTAGCATTAAAAAAAAAAAAAATCCTATACAGCACTTGCAAGAACAATAAGTCAGACGACTTTCCACCCTATACGCGCGTTGCCAGGTCTCACACAGGAATTAACATCATCTCAACTATTTCTTCCAGTAATTACATCACTATTTACAGCACTTATCAAGACATCCACCTAGTCAACATTCCACCTTGTAAGCACTCTGGCAGGTCTCACAGTATTTATTAAACTGCAGTAGTCATCATATTCAGAAACCACTCATGTGTAGGTCTGTGTAATCGCCTATCCTCTTTCTTCAACATCCACATTAATTTGCTCCTTTTTTTTAGCAGTTAATGCATTTTCTGATAACGGACCTGGACTTTACGTGCTCTGGGCTAGCAGGCATAAAAGATCCTTGCCTATTTTCTTTTATAAACTATGCATCACTGTATGTTATCATCGGAAATCATACTGCGTCATGGCGATTTGTTTGTGGCCACCCCTTCGTGATTAGGCGGCATGCTATCGATAGGTAAGTAGGTAAAGTAGATAGATATATATATTCAGAGTGACTGATTGATAGACATGAAATAGATATTGATATAAACTTACATAGATGTATAGATGGATAGAAAGTGTTTATTGGTATTTTTCTTTTTAGCGTTAATCCAGTCTCCATGGCTGTTTAATATATACATGGATGAGGTTGTGAAGGAGGTGCAAGGTAGGGCAGTGGATGTGGGGGTGGCTCTATTGAATGAGGGTGAGATTTGGAAGATTCCGGTGTTGCTGTTTGATGATGATACAGTATTGTTGAGTGAAGATGAATGGGAGTTACAAGATTTGGTGAATGAATTTGGGACAGTGTGTAGGAAGAGGAAGCTGAAGGTTAATGTAAACAAAAGTAAAGTTATGGTGTTTGAGAGGAATGAAGTCACGGAATGTACAGTGAGGTTGGATGGTGAGGATATGGAGAATGTGAGTGCATTCAAGTACTTGAGTAGTGTGATGAGTAAGTACTTTGGGGGATGAAGTGCGTGAAAGGGTACAGCAAGGAAGGAAGGTTGTTGGTTCACTGAAAACAGTGATGAGAAATAGGGATGTGAGTATGGAAGTTAAGAAGTCACTGCATGATAATATTGTGATCCCTACCCTGACGTATGGAAGCGAGGCGTGGACCTTGCAAGAGGGGAACAAGTCAAGAGTGAGAGCAGTGAAAATTAGTTACTTGAGAGGAGCATGTGGAGTGACATGGAGGGACAGGTTGACGAATGAAGAAGTGAAGGAACGTTGTCGGGTGGATGTGGATGTGGTTGAGAAGATTAGGAGAAATACACTAAAGTGATTTGGACATATGGAGAGAATGGAGAATGAAAGACTGACTAAGAGGGTGTATGTAGGTGAGGTGGAGGGAGGGAGAGGGAGGGGTAGACCGAGGATGAGGTGGAGGGATGGAGTTGAGAGGTATATGAGGGAGGGGGGGTGAGTTGGGGGGAGGGTAGTCAAATGGTAGGTGACAGAGCGACTTGGAGGCGTTTTGTCTGCGACCACGCTTTGCGGGATTAGGGCGTCGGGCTATATATAGATAAATAGATAGTTAATCCCAGTTTGGGTGTGACGAATCTGGTGGCCGTGTGGGTGAAGACAATAATATACACAAGGGACCGTGTGTACACACTCTCGTAAGCTTTATTGTGTGTAAGATTGCTGCACAGTGCGTATACTTTTGTCTTCACTCAAACACCTGTCAAATTTTTACCATCAAACTATACCCCTTTTACTCTAGCTTGGCCTAAAGTTGCCATCTCTCTGTAATGAATGCTGAGAAGTAACAACAGACAACCACGAGTATGATACTGGTTATGAAGAAGTGCTATGGAAAGGATGTAGAGCCATAGCATTGTCTTTTCCTGCCACAAACCTGTGTGAAATAAGCTGTAAAAGGTTGGAAATCTGGGCCAAATTAAGATGAAAAGAGTATTGTATGAAGGTTACAGTGATAAGATGCGAAAATTAACGATCTGTATTAGAAAGTTACATGTTGCCTGAAGGAGCGTTGTGGTGTGGGTGTGGATTACATAGGAAAGCACACAGCAACAGACCTTATGGTCCATTCGAGGCTGCTTGTTACAAAGAAAACTATGACTACACGATCTAACTCTACATGCTGAAGGATAAGGATAGTAAAGCAAGAAGGCTCCCCCCACCACCAAACCCTCCAGGAAAAAGTGAGAAAAACCACCATGTAGCATGGAAAAACTGACATGGAAATTTCATAGGAAATATTGGAAAGGAAAAGTCACATTCTATAATACTTTGTCTATAAGCTACCCGATTGAGTAACCTGAAAGAGAAAGTAATCAAATAAACTAATAGTTACGGCATGACATTATAAACAGGTACATAGAGTTAATGGGAAGTCTGTGGACATACCGTGGAAATTACACACTGCACAGTGTGGATGTTTAGGGGTGGTGCGGCAGCCTTGCCTGGCGCTTTTAAGGTAGGCAGCAGTCAATCAGGCCCTAGCTCCGTTCACTCCACTGAGACAAGGAACTCTCCCATGTGGGACAAGTACACAAGTTTCATCCTGAAGCAGTGACCCCTGGTACATTAAAAAAATCCTGATGGTGGTCACTTGACTAACAGGGACCCTCAGTGATCCACAGCCCATCACAGGTCAAAAGTAAGAGTAGTGACTGTTAACTCAGGGCTATCTGTGCAGATCCTAATCTGTGCTTATATTACTATATTTGCGTTGAATATATTGAAAAATGTATAATGATGTGACGCAACACTATGTATGGGTACATTGTTTACAGGGTATCTTGTAGACAAAAGGAGAAAGAACTTACACGTTGCTATAAAAGCAAGTTATTCGGACAGAAAAAGAGTCAGCTGAGGACTTGTGCAAATACTTGTCTAATTTGTTTTTGAATGTCTCATTTGAGATACTGTTCACGGTATCTGAGGGTAATCTGTTCCATATATTTACAACTCTGTTAAAGAAGAAGTATTTTGCTTCATGGGATTGGAAATGCTTTCCCATAATTTTGCAGCCATTACTTCTGGTTTGACTCGACCGGTCGATATCAAAATATTAATTCCTGTCTAAGTTGTCATATCCCTTCATGATTTTGAAAACTTCAGTAAGGTCCCCTCTTAACCTGCGCTTCGTTAGGCTAAATAACTTAAGTTCTTCAAGGCTTTTCTCATATGGTTTGTTTCTAAGTCGTGGTATCATTTTTGTGATTCTTCGCTGAATTCTCTCTAATTTTTCAATGTCCTTTCTGTAGTATGGAGACCAGAACTGCACACAATACTCAAGATGGGGGCGCACTAGGGAGTTGTACAAGGCAAGTATGACTTTTTCCAACTTAAACTCGAAAGTTCTTCAAATAAAACCTACCAGCTTGTCTGCAGTTTTAACCGCCTCAGTGCACTGCTTACATGATTTTAGGTCAATTGATATTATCACACCAAGATCCTTTTCATTGTCAGTACTTGAAAACTGGATATTGTTCATTTTGTAATTTGCATGGACGTTGTTACTTCCAGCACTTTAATTTTTCTGTGTTGAATTTCATTTGCCATTTTTCTGCCCAGCTTGCTAAAGTATTAAGGTCATTTTGTAACTGCTGCCACTGTAATTTTGAAGTGACTTTACTGGTTATTTTAGTATCATCTGCAAATTTGGATACTTTACAAATTAGACCCTCATCAATATCATTTACAAAGAGAATAAAAAGTATCGGTCCAAGTACTGAGCCTTGGGGAACGTCACTGATCACATTCCGCCATTTGGATTCCTTTCCGTTTATCACAACTCGTTGTTTTCGGTCTGAAAGCCAGCCTTGTAACCATTTCTGCGTATTTCCTTTTATTCCATGTGCTTCTATTTGTTCATGAGACGCTTGTGAGGGACAGTGTTAAATGCTTTCTGAAAGTCGAGGTAAATTATTTCTACTGCTCTTGAATCATCGTATGATTTGTAAACATCATGGAAGAAGTCCAGTAAGTTAGTTAGGCATGAACGACGACATCTGAATCCATGCTGGATGTGATAGAAAGCGTTAGGAAAAATACACTGAGGTGGTTTGGCCATGGAGAGGATGAAGAGAGAGAGACTGACGAGGAGAGTGAGGGGGGGAGAGGAAGTGGGAGGCCGAGAATGAGATGGAGGGATGGAGTGGTGAGGTATATGAAAGAGGGTGTGTGTGAGCTGGGGAAGGGGGGGGGGTGACATGGCGGGGATAGGGCGACATGGAGGCGATTTGTTAGTGGCCGCCCTTTACGGGATTAAGGCGTCTAGCAATAGAGAGATAGACTGTTATGGAAACATTTTTACCATAAAAATTAATTAGCATTCTTTATAAATGTAGCCCGTGGGGCGAAATGCAAACTTGTGCTTAGGAAAGTTTATAAATTCTCACCCCAATCCCACGGGTCGGCATGTAGTAAAAGCTAGAATCGCGGATTATCATCGAATCTGTCTTGAGAACACAATTGCAAATATTAAAAACAAGTACCCTGCAACCGTGTCATTTGCATTTTTTCTTTTTTCAGAAGTTACCTTTTGATCCGGCTTGGTGGTCAGCTGGATATGAGTGAGATTTAATTCCACTCGATACAGTAATCATAAAACCCTCCTTGGACTATATTTACAAAAGATCCTAATCAGTTCTCCATAACTGTTATTACAGATCGTTCTGTTGTTCGTTTGCCAGTTCGTTTACTCTAATTTGATAGTAAGTGTTTGGTAGGCCTATGAGTGAAGGCAAACAAATACAGTCAGTCCTAGGCTGATTTTGTCGTCTGTTCAGGAGGTTCCCTAACACATCTTCTTTAGCGATTCAGTTTTTAATATGGGTGGTTTGTATCCTTTTGCACGTTATTTATGCAGAGTATGATGATATTCAATGGATTCCTGTAACATGAGTACAGTAAGCTGTGATAAACAAGATTAATCGCTTAGGAAAAGGTGTTAGGGAGATTCCTTACCCTACGAGAATACGGACCTTGAACACAACTTAAGCAAATGAAAGTTTGTAAATACGGTCCATCACTGCTTTAGAAGGGGGACTAATTAACAGTTGTAGGACATGAGAGAGAGACCAGAAGTAGTTTTAAGTCCAGGGTATGTATATAATATTAGGGTTGTGGTCTCGCTTGCTTAAGAGATATCCCAACACCTTCTCCTTAGCGATTTAATTAGCACATTACACCTGGATATATAGCAATGGAAAATACCGGACCACCTCTTTCTTGATTTCTTTTGCATATTACACTTTGATGTCCTTTAGTATGTTTTGGCCCAAAACTATAATGGTGTCAAGAACGCTATCCCGTTATTTGTCTTAGTCAGGACAGACACTGGGAGCAATATAACTCTACCCCCTGGTTTGTTATCTAATTTTACGACCCCATTCACGCGGGTTAAGATATCCCAACACCTGGTCCTTAGCGATTTACAATGGACATAGCCCTTTTACCAGAGGATAAAGACCAGGAGCATTTTTACGTCCAGCGTGTGCACCGTTCCCACTGGTTTGTTTATTATGATGGTTTCCGCACTGGCCTTATACCGTAACACCTCTTCCTTAGCGATTACGTTGCCTGTTAAATTTGCGTATCCCTGGCACATGACGCCCTGATATCACTAACGCAAACTATCGGATAACAGAAGATAACTGGGACTGACACTTGGAGTATATTTACGTCCAGCCTGTGTGTACTGTATCTGCTGGTTTGTCTAATATTAGGCCAGTATTCTTGATGCAGACTTTCTTGGAGAGCATCATCTTTGGATAGAGTAGTAAAGTAAACTTCCCGCAGCTGAGGAATATTAGGAAGCAGAGGGAAGTGCGAAGTAATAAGTTTAAATAATAATCACACGTTCGCCCTCGACTGTACAATTTCTCCGCATCTTCTCGAAACCTTGTCAGAACCTAATGAAATCTTGCTTAACTAACCACCAGATATTCTTGCGGGTTGGAAAGGTTGTTTTCAATCCTTTCGTCTTGAAATCGTGTCAGAACCTAATGGGATCTTTTTACACCAACCAGGAAATATTCAGGCGGGTTGGGAGGGTTGGAATTTCACCTCGTTAATTTCGGAACCCCTGACCTGTAAAGGTACTACTGACAGTACCTGTGCATATATTTGGTGTATGTCTCAGAATTTAAATCAGCACCACTACATGGATACTGAACGTTCGTGGAAAGTGCATTCATTTCTCCCACCTCGCATGTTTTCCTCACTTTGTACACTCTCCCCCCACACACCTTCAACGCACCCTCTCACCACCCCTAACACCCTCACAACGCACTCTCACCACCACACACCCGAGCCATGCAATCACGCTGAAAAATCACCCACTCATCCACCGCCCATGCATTGTCCCAGTCAGTTTTCTTTTTTTCTCATTTTTTTTTTTTTTTATGCATGGAAAAGCGAACCAAAGGCCAGGAGCCTGCAAATTGTTCCCTCCAAGAAAAAAACAAAAACAAGTCAACAGAGAACCAAGTTCATGATCCGTACACTTTCGGATTTTGCTGTAACGAAGGGACATTAATCAATCAAACCTGCATGAATTTTTGTGGTACTTTGGAATTACATGGCGGCCCTTAAACAGCACTCCAATGGAAACTCCCGTGGCAGTATTTTGTGTTGCGGGAACGGCTCGGTTGCCTAATGTGGACGTAGTTATGGCATTCTCAGTAGCGGGGGAAAAAAAGGTGATAGCTTATGCCTGAAAGATACTGGTAACACTGAGCCGTCCCCACAACACACGGGAAATACCCCAGCTGAGTGGAAGTGAATGGCAATACGCATATATGGCCCACCCTGTATTTCATTAGGCAACGACTTTCTTTCGAAAAAGTATGTCCATAGAAGAGTTGTTAAGGTTACCATGGCTTGCCAAAACTTATGTATTGATAAAACAATGTCTACAAATAAGTTTATTCACTGAATTTACATAATACCGTGATACACAATATATAAATAAGACGGCCTCATATATATATATATATATATATATATATATATATATATATATACCTAGACCGCTTCCCCCAAGGAAAGGGAGGTAGCCGAGACAGGACGACACACTCCCCATTTACTCATCCATTCAAACACATTCATTCGCATCTTAGCCCCAAAGGGGAGAACGGACAGATCCTCACCGCACCACACAGCACAAGGGTCAACTGCACAATGCAATCAGTGACATCCGCAGCAGGGCCCGACAGCAGAGCTGTTTTACCCCTGCCACATCATGACAGACCCATCCCCTTACCCGCACCTGACCTGAAATAGCTGATCAGACCAAATGCGGGAGAATATCCCCTCAGGGCTGCGTCATCACTTATTCATTCACAATTTCTCTCCATTTATTTCTGTCACGCACAGCCACTCTTCCTTGATCAACAGACATCCCTCTCACATCCAGCGCTCTCTTCACACTGTCCATCCATCCTATTCGTGGTCTTCCTCTCAGCCTTACACCTCTCACATCAGATCTAGTTTTCTTTTTCACCAATCGCTCATTATCCATTCTTTCCATATGCCCAAACCATCGCAACACCATCTGCTCAACTCTACCAGCCATCTCCCGAACAACTCCAGTTCTCCTTCGCACTTCATCATTCCGCACTCGATCCATACGCGTCACTCCACACATACGCCTCAGACACCTCATCTCCATTACATTCAAACTTTTCCTCTCTGCTACACCCATATTTCATGTTTCAGCCCCATATAATGCAGTTGGTACCACAACACCCTCATACAGCCTTCTCTTTATATCCATTCTAAGCGAATGACATTTAAACACTTTTTTCATTCCTCTCAGCACCTTTCCTACTTCATTTATTCTAAACTTCACTTCTGCATCTATTCTTCCATCCACAGCAACATGTGACCCTAGATATTTAAAACACTCTACCTCCTCAAGCAACTCGCCATTCAAAACTATATTTATCCCCCTACCGTCTACCAACCTCGTACACTTCATCACTTTATTCTTATTCTCATTTACTTTCAATATCCTCCTTTCACACACCCTTCCAAACTCCTCTACCAACTGCCTCAATCTCTCCTCTGAATTAGCCACCAGTGCAGTATCATCTGCAAACAGCAGCTGCTTCAGATTCCACTCTCCACCATCAACATTCAACAGACTCAGACCTCCACCTAAAACTCTTGCATTCACCTCCCTTACAACACCATCCATGTAAATATTAAACAACCAAGTCGACATCACACATCCCTGTCGCAGCCCCACTCTCATAGGAAACCAATCACTCACAGCATTTCCCACTCCTACACACGCTCTACTATTTACAAAAAAACTTTTCATCCCTTTTAGTAACCTACCATCAAGTCCATACAATCTTAAAACAGTCCAGAAAGCCTCCTTATCAATTCTATCATACGCTTTCTCTAAATTCATAAATGCCCAAAACACATCTTTGCCTTTCGCTAAATACTTTTCACACACTTGTCTCACCGCAAACACCTGATCCACGCATCCCCTCCCTCTCCTAAAGCCACACTGCTCATCACCAATCACTCCCTGTGTACCCTCTCTAACTCTCATAATTAACACTCTACCATACACCTTACCTACAACACTCAACAGACTTATACCCCTAAAGCTAGTACATTCATTCTTATCACCCTTGCCTTTATACAACGGGACCACACAAGCACTTGCCGAGTCAACTGGCACCATACCTTTCACAAAGCACACATTCAACAATTTTACTAACCAGTCAACAATAGTCACTCCACCACCCTTCAGGCATTCCACAGCACACCCATCCATACCTGCAGCTTTCCCTGTTTTCATCTTCTTTACTGCCTTCTCCACTTCCTCCTTCGTGATCAAAGAATCATTCAACTCTCCCAACACATTTATTCCTTGCACCCTTCCATCCGCCACAATCTCAGCCACCCTTTCCTCCTCTACATTTAACAATCTTTCAAAATACTCTGCCCATCTCTTCCTTACTGCATCCATCTCAGTTAACATCCTTCCATCCTCTGCTTTTACTCGTTCTTCCTTCCCAGACTCTCCCTTTCGCACCCTTTTCACCTCCTTCCAAAACATGTTCTTATTCTGTCGAAAATTCTCTGTCAGCCGCCTACCCCACCTCTCATCTGCTGCCACTTTAGCATCACGCACAGCCCTTCTCGCCCTATTCCTATTTTTCTTATACCTCTCATATGACATCTCATCCTTCCTCTGCAGCCACACTTCATATGCACGTCTCTTCTCAGCCACAGCCATACTTACTTCCTCGCACCACCATTCACTTCCCTTTCTTACACCACCACCCACACGTCTCACACCACACACCTCTTCTGCATGCCCCACCACAGCACTCTTAAATAACTGCCATTCCTCCTCCACACTGCCATTTTCCCGATCTTTCACTGTGTTCCACTCATCTTTCAATTTCTCCTGATACTCTATCTTTTTCTCTCTTTTATCCAACTCACTCACTTTCAAAACCTCCCTGCCACACCTAACCCTCCTAGCTCTCACCCATCTCTTACCTACTCTTAACTTTCCCTCCACCAGGTAGTGGTCAGACATACCTCCACCCTCCCCTCTCAGAACTCTCACATCCAACAATCTTCCTATTACATTCCTAGACACAACCACATAGTCCATCAAAGCTCTATCAATAACCCTTCCACCCTCCTGTCTCACCCATGTATACTTATAAATATCTTTCTTCTCAAACAGCGTATTTCCAATCAGCATCTCTCGCTCAACACACATCGCTATCATTCGCTCCCATTTTCATTTCTTCCAGGCACACCATGCATACCAACTACACCTTCAACTACTACATTTCCCACTCTAGCATTCAGATCTCCCATCATTACCACATTCACATTCGCTCCAAAACTCTGCAGACACTCATCAACATCATTCCAGAAAGACTCCCTCTTTTCTTCATCCTTTTCACTACCAGGCCCATATGCACTCACAAACACCCACAACTCACGTTCAAATTTCGCTTTCACTCACATCAGTCTCGATGACACCTTCCATTCAATCACACACTGCTGTACTTCCCGACTCACAAACAAGGCCACACCTTCTCTTGCCCTTCCTCTATCAACACCTGACAATCTTCCATTCACACTTCCAAACATAGACTCACCCTTCCTTTTCATCTTCGTTTCACTCAAAGCTAACACATCCAACTTTCTTCTCACAAACATTCTCCCAATCTCCTCCCTTTTAGCATCAATCGTACTACATCCACGCACATTCATAGACCCAATCTTCAGGGTACGGGGATAACTCCATCCCCCATCCCTTTCTCTGGCCTGTCTCTTTTTAGGAACTAAAAAACAGAGGAGGGGGTCCCAAGTCCCCTCACCCCGCCCCTTTTAGTCGCCTTTTACAACACGCAGGGCATACGGTGGCAGTATTTTTCCTAACACAATATATATATATATATATATATATATATATATATACATACATATATATATATATATATATATATATATATATATCAATCAATCAATCAATCATTTCCTGTGGCACCCTCGGGGATGCATAGGGCCTCGATGAACTCACACCACCACATCCTATCTTGTGCTAACTCCTCAAGATCTCCCCAACACTCATCTCCAGCTTCCCGTCTCATTGTCCTCACCCACGTCTCTTTTGGCCTTCCTCTACCTCTCCTACCAAGTGCCACCCACCCTGGTGTACCTCGTACTATTCCCTGTCTCCTATACACATGTCCTAGCCACTTCCATCGTGAGAATCTAACATATTCATCGATCGGCTGCACTCCCGTTATTTCTCTAATTCTACAATTTGGTATCCTTTCCCACCAATTAACTCCTAATATTCTTCTAAGTGCTTTATTTTCAAACATCAAGAATTTATTTTCTATAGTCACTGTGCTGTACCAAGACTCGTGTCCATAAATTAAGATACTCCTAACCATTACCTTATAAAGTTTGATTTTTGTATGCACAGAGAAATTGTTATTATTCCAAATATTTTTAAGCATTCCCATTGCCTGATTAGCCTTCTTTAACCTTTCCTCGAATTCAAAGTTCAAAGAACCATCCTTGGCTAAATAAGTACCTAAATATTTAAACCTATCAACTTGCTTTACAACTATACCTCCAATTACACATTCCTGCGCATTTTCCATATTCATATTGATTATTTCAGTTTTTCCACAATTAATAACCAAACCCACCTTGCGACCTTCACTCACCAAACAGTCCAACACTCTCTGCATCTCTTCTGGCCCATCACAAATCAAAACTATATCATCTGCATAATCTAAATCCAAAAGTTTCCTGTTCTCTCCCCAAAGTATACCTGCACCGGTTTCTGTTCCAACGCGTTTCATAATGTAATCAATGACCAATATAAATAGTAAAGGCGATAGAACACCACCTTGAATTACTCCGGACTTGACTTCAAACGAATCACTAAGACAACCATCAACCATCACTTTACAAAATGTGTCCTCATGCATGTTCATAATGACCCTCACAAACTCCTCTGGTATTCCATAATGTCTCATGATCTTCCCCATAGTCTCTCTCGAAACACTATCAAAAGCCTTTTCAAAATCAACAAAACAAAGACTTAACGGTACTCTCATTTCATTAACTTGCTGCATCAAATGCCTAACTATAAAGATCTGATCATTGCAACCACGTCCCTTTCTAAAACCAGCCTGTTCATCCCTCAGAATACCCTCAACCACCGTCTCCAACCTATTTAACAACACTCTACTGAAAACTTTCAAAGCTATCGGTGACAAAGAGATTCCCCTCCAATTACCACATACACTCAGATATATATATATATATATATATATATATATATATATATATATATATATATATATATATATATATATATATATATATATATATATATATATATATATATGAGAATCTTTGTGTGTTTGTCTATCTGTATGTATGTCCTCTTTGAAAATCGAGGGGGATGTATACAGAACTCTCTAAGCAGCTCTGACAGGTGTTATTTTTACGACGAATTTAAATGTGCACATTACAATTGTTAAAGTGTCGCCCCTGATGGTGAAGATTAAAACTATTTAGAAATAATCAAGTCAGCATGGAGAAAACATGGTAACCAATTACCACAGAATTTCTACTTTCCCAACCATATCATTCTTTCCGACAAGGAGAGAATGTTTTAACCCGTTTGTTTGTCTGTTAGCAGAATTACTCAAAGACTAAAAGAGGGATATGGACCGAACTTGGTGGGTAGATAGCCCATGGCCCAAGGAACAATTGATTAACTTTTGGGACCAATCCGAATTGTATTACAGATTCTGGATCCGGAAAGCACTTTTTGCGAAACCCTAATCAGTGATGAGAAAACCTCACCCATTATGAAGAGTGGTTTGGAAATAACGTTGCCTTGTCGGAGAGATGCGCTCCACTGAGTGTCCTAGTTTTTATATGCAACGGGTCGGATGGGTGATTGAACTGAAGTGGGCAGGGACGGTGGGGCAGGGGTAGTGGATGGGTGGTTAGTGGGAAAATACATTCATGGTAGAAATAGGACCATGGGGAATATATCTGTGGGGAAATGGGCCCAAGGAGGAATATAGGTTCATTAGGTAATATGGGACACCGGGGGTCTTTTCCCACAGGGGGAGAAGCCACCGAGGGCCAGTATGCCCGATCACAGGGTTTTACCCGGGCAATGCCGGGTACCCCTGCTGGTTCGTCATACAGTCCCACACCACTTCATCGATTACCTGTCACACAGTCATGACTACCCACCCATAGTTACCACCTACCTTCATTCAGTTCAGCTACGTCCACAACCACCCACCTGCACAACCACTTATGAGTGTCTCATCCACCACCAAACCGTTCATACACAGCCACGATATACCAGGCATTATCCATAGAGCCAGTCACCACACCGTCATCCCCCTACTTAACCACACACTTAGAGGTAACATCACATAGCCAACCAGCCACCACATCCACCCATCCACCACAACCATAACCCCACAGAACCATTGACGCACTGGATAAAACCACACACACACACACACACACACACACACACACACACACACACACACACACAAACTCATTGTGGCATGAACGCTAATTCCCCATCCCCGAGTCTTTACCCCCGAGGAGTGTGTCTGCAGGATGCTAACGAGAGAGAGAGAGAGAGAGAGAGAGAGAGTATGTTTGTGTGTTCTTTTGCCAGTCCCTTCTCATTCGCCTTCTTAATTCGGCCCTAACCCATTGATGCTCAGGGTCATTTAGAAAGAGCAGATTTCAGAATTTAATAAAGAAGGGAATTCCAGGTACGAACTTACGAGTTTTGTGACTATGGGCCGATAGACGGAGGGCGGTACGCTAAGTATCCTTCCAGAAAAAGTATCCCACACACATGAACCCGTGGCACTAATGGGATATTTCATCTTTGTCACTCGTCCCCTTATTTCCCCACTCGTCCCCTTTACATGTCATTCGTCCCCTTAATTCCTTATTTCGTCCCCTTAATTCCTCACTCGTTCTCATAATTCCTCATTCGTCCCCATAGCTCTTCATTCTTCCTCTTAACTCGTCATTCGTTCCCTTAATTCATCATTCGTTCCCTTAATTCATCATTCGTTCCCTTAATTCGTCATTCGTTCCCTTGATTCGTCATTCGTCACCCTAACTTGTAATCCGTCACCTTAATTTCTCATTCGTCCCCTTCACTCGACATTCGTTCCCTTAACTCGTCACTCGTCCCTCTAACTCGTTATTCGGCACCTTAATTCCTCATTTGCCCCCTTAACTCGCCAGCCGTCCGCTTCATTGCTCACTCTTCCTCATCATGTTACTCTCCCCACTCACTCATCCCTTTCACTCTACCCGTTCCCATGCACTCGTCCCCTTCACTCAACACCTCCCCATTCATCCGTCCTCTTCACCCTGCCCCTCGCACTCACTCGTCCCCTTCACCTTACCCCTTCCTTCTCACCTCCCTCTTCACCCTACCCCTCTCTGCACTTGCCCCTTCACCCTACCCCTCCCTGCACATGCCCCTTCACCCTACCCCTCCCTGCACTTGCCCCTTCACCTAGCTCCGTCTCCCCTCACTGGCTCCTTCACCTCTGCCATCTCTCACTGCAACTCCCCTCCCATATGTGTCCCCTTCACTGTACTCTTCCATGTCCTTCGTCACTCTTATCCTACTCCCCTCCCCTCACTTGCTTCCTTCACCCCCTCTTACTTACCCACTTCACCCTACTACCTCTCCCCTCATCACCCTCTCCACCCTTCACCCCTCTTTACCCTCCCCTTCCCTCACACGTACATCTCAATCTCCCCCCCCCCTTCCTCACTTGCCCCTTCACTTTTCCCTTTCCCTCTCACTTGCCCCTTCTTCCCACCCCTCTCATTGCCCCTTCGCCCCTCCCTCCCAACACGTCAGTCTCATCCAGCGACTGACAGTGATGAAGAGACCGCCAACTTTAAACATGAAATATGGTGAACTTGACCCTAATTTACCAACTCACGAGACGGGGTAGGCAAGGTGGAGAGCGAGGGAAGGGTGGTGTGTGGATGGTGTAGGCGTGGTAAGTGTGGATGTGTGCAGGGTGGATGGGGGTGGGTGATTTTGAGGAAAGGAAGTCTGGGTGGCGTATGTGGTAGGTGAGTGTTTGATGGGAGGATGTGGGTGGTGGAGTATGTGAATGTGTGGGTGGGTGGTTACAGGTGGGTGGTTGTGGTGGGTGGTGTATGTTGGGGTGGATGACTGTGGATGGTGTCTGTATGTGGATGGTTATGTGGATGCTATATGTGAGGTAGATGGGGGTTGTATAGTTGGTATGTGTGTCGTAGGTGGATGTGTGGTGAATGAGTGGGCGAGTGGTGCTGTATGTGTGTCGGAGAGTTGGTGTGCGTATGAATAGTGGCTGTGTGTATTATGACAGCCTGGGTGGGTGGCTGTGTTGGTGAGTGGGCATGTGTGTACTGAAGTGATGATTGTGTGACGGTGATGGTGTGAAAACTGCTGTAAGACAGATAAGAATGTACTGTAGTTGTGGGTTGCGTGGTTTAGTGGTTGTTTGGGGTGTGGGGTATTTTGGTGGGTAGCCATTGGAGGCGGGTCGTTGCGTGGTTGGTGGTTGTATGCATGTATATTTTCATGCACAAACAAGGAACCAAAAGCTGTAATCTCGTGAAAGCTGTCCGTTCCAGTGAGAGCCAAATTAATCACGACCGTTATCATCCTGACCTTTTTTTCCCCACTTAAGCCTGGGGTCAGAAAGTCAAGTTAAAGAGAACCGAAATCATGATCCATTCATATCGACAGGGCACGACACACGGCATGTAAAAGGTTGGAGGTCATAAACAGGGGGACAGGCTGATTGAAGAAGAATGTTGGAGAGATGACTTGTGCCCATGAAGGACCAAGAATATCCATTAACCCCTGCAGTAGTGAGCTGGACAGAAAAGGCGTGAGAGCGAGTGGATATACTGGTTGATGGAAGTGTGAGGATGTGAGTGGTTTGACGTGTGGATGGTTGTGAGGTGGGGACAGCAAGGTGGTTGGAATTGGGGCATGTGTGTGGATGACTTTGCGGGTGGGTGCGGAGGAAGGTTGGTAATGTGGATATTGGGTGGATGGCTGAGAGGTGGTTATTATGTGGAAATAAGGTATATATGTGTATGTGGCTTCGTATCAGACATGTTAATATCCCATCCACCATGGAACTGGAAACGATAACAGTTACTCAGGAAAACTATTATTACGATTACGGTTACGATGCCATTCACAAAGCGTTGGAATCGACGTCAACGCAGTCAAGGGTTAACAGGGAGACTAGTTCGTTGTTTTGCCGTTAACAGTATCTCATAATGAAGCTCTTCTGTTTATAAAGTCCTTTTCTTATAGAGCTACCAGTGACCGGACGGCAGTATGCTGATGGAATCATGTGTCAACTTTTTCTGCCTTTTTATTCGTGTGTACGGTAATCTACTGCATCGTAAACACGGGGAAGTTACGAATCAAGCTTACATCAATTGTGAACACCTGTAGTACAATGACGTCTTTTTACTTATTATTTATTTATTTATTTATTTATTACCTTGCTGCCAGCTGAGGATTAGATTTAGCTTCGAAAAACTCCTATCGTACTAAAGGGATTAAAGCATTCCATTGTCCCCTCTACTACCGTGACGTATTTTATCCTTCGTTCTTGTAATCACAGGGGATTTTACTCTTGCTTTTGCCACATTCTTTTGTCGTTGCCGGACAATTCTGGCTGCTCTCAGATGGCTATTTTATTTTGGCTACTGTCAGACTATTTTGTTCAACTAAGGCGAGAGTCCATATAGGCCTACCTTAAAAATTTATTTGTTTTCAAGTTTACTTAATTAACCGATAATTTAATAAGCACCACACGCGCAAAGAAATGAAGAAGTTTCCCTTGTAACATTCAGACGTCTTCCCAGTCAGACCACAGAACAGCTGGCATAAATCACACTCCACAGTTGTAAATTACCGGAGCGTGTCCTCTTGTGACGGCCATATTCGACACCACAACGCAGGACATGGCCATAACTTAGCGGCGGTAAAGAGCTACAATACACCTGCATTCTTGTGTTCGCTGAGGAAGGAGCCAGGCAGCACCAGAAAGACGTATGGGAGAACTTACGGTGAGAGTTGCTGATGATGGTTGTGGTGGTGTGATGGTTGTGGTGATGATAGTAGTGGTGTCGATGGTAATGATGATGGCAGTTATGATGATGATGATGATGATCATTGTTTTTTTGTTGCTCGTATGGTTCTTGTTTTTACTGCTGGCTAAGTTGAACGTGATCTCGATGGACTGGAAAATTTTGGGTTATTTTCAGCGGGGCACTCCTAGATGGTTACAGTTTATGTTTTTTTCTTTTTTTTTTTTCTGAAGTAGAAGGATGGTGACCACATCGAAAAACAGGGTAGGCGAACATTTTGTCTTCATGGTAAGGGCAGTTTTTGTTGGATGAATATTTAGAGGGAAGTCTTTAAATACAGTATACTATTTAACTGAGAAACGACCAGGAATCATCACCACAAACAAAGTGGTACTGATGATAGCAGAGTGATTGGTGTGAGAGAATCCCCAATCCAAATATCCTGCAGTGAGTGATATTTAATTATCCCTCAGTAAAGTAGGCCTACCTTCACATGAGTGATAAGAGATTTTGTGAATGGTGAGTGATGTGCGAACGATGATTGATGTGCGAGTGATAAGTGATGTGCGAATGATGTGTTATAGTGGTGTGCGAACTTCCCCTACCCCTATATATTGTGACGAGTGATGCGCTGGCTTCCGCTGACAAAACATCTACATAGCACAGCGAGCCTCTTTAATGAGTGGGGTGAATAAACAATCTGCGAGAGGTCAGGCGGGGTCAAGGGTCACGTGCACTTTCATCCCCCACCTCAAGACCCACCTCCGGGGGTCAGTGGAATGGTTTGGGAGTGACCCGTGGCCTCCCTTCCTTCCTGGAGGTGGGAAGGGAGGCACGCAGCATTTAAGGGAAGAAGCCATTTTAGGTGGAAGAAAGAGAGGGAGGAAAGGAGAGAGGGAGGGAAGGAGGGAGAGAGAAAGTTCTTTAGCACCTCTTTCGCATTTATATTTCTCATCGTTTATGACATTAACACCTTTACCTTCTAATTTTGTTTTATTTGTGCAGAGTACGAGTTCATTGACCCTGTTCGTCCGAAAACGCAAATTTTATATTAATTTGTTCCTGCTATCTCATTTTATTCAGTTTAGATTTTTGTGTTACTAAAGGGTTTTCTCAGACCTCATTTGCCCCTCCAGTAACAGGGGCGGTTGCTGAGCTGCATGAAATCGCTTGAGGTTAGTAAGAATAAAGAGAAAAATACGTCATGGCAGTGAAGGGATGAAGGAGTTGTAAGATATAACACTCTGAATAAATTAAGAAAGATGTGCTATAGAGCCTCATAATCTCATGAAAATACAGCCAATAGTGCAATGGGCGGACTGCATAATTGTTAGGGGTGGGAAAGGGGTTGGGGAAGGGCCAGAGGGGCAGATATTTGACCTCGATGGGGTTTCCTTTACCTGCTAGATGCAGTGTGAGAAGGGCTTCGTGAAAGTTGGACCTCTCCTGCATTCACCCCTGACCCGCTGCCTTCATATCTGATTGGCTGTCTTTCCCTACGGTAGACCCATTTTACGATCGATCTGCTTCAAAAATATGTATATTGATTAAGTTTAGGATTATAGTATCCTTTGTGCATTTTTATTGCCTGCTAAAAATAATAAAGGGCTCTTGTCTTAATTAATGCAGTGAGTTGTTCAGATACAAAGATTATGCCAATACACTAAAATTCTGTTCATTGTAAATATTCAACTGACATCGTGTAGTTGTGTTAAATGTGGAAATAGCTTTCGTAATGGAAGAGTGTTTATTAAAAAGACACAGCCATCACAATCTGGGGTGTATTTCTTCCATAAAGGTCTAGTTGTGGTTTCCCTAAGTATGGCTTCCATTGATACAAGGGTAAAGGGAAGTGTGCCCAGACAGGGGAGTCGTATGGAGGGATTGGATTTAGGAAAAGTGGTAAAGAATATACACGTGATTGAGTTTGAAAATGAGATGTGTTTTTGAAAATGAGATTTGTTATGTCAAGAAGATGGATAGATACGGAAAATGTGGGTGTGGGTGTGGGTGTGGGTGTGGGTGTGTGGATGTGAAAGCGAAGTGTGGAAATCAAGGAAGCCAAAGAATTACCAAGGAATCGAAGTAGGGGAATGAATTATGTAACGTCAACCTCATGTCAAGGATCTGGGATATCCTTTTTAACAGGTGTACTGTATGTAAAAAGAAATTCATGCAAAAATGTGTGTAGATATTTTGTTAGTGAGATGGAGCCAGGATTACGAAAGTCTGAAGTATGTGTGAAGGACGTGTGGCTCATTTCAGTAGACATGCTGTTTGACTCTCTCTCTCTCTCTCTCTCTCACACACACACACACACACACACACACACACACACACACACACGCTCACTCACTTACTCACTCACTTTTGTACGCTCTCTCTTCTTTCTGGATCGTACCTCATCCCATCTATTCCTGGAAGTTTGGTTGGAATGGTGGTGGTGGTGGTGGTGGTGGTGATATTTCTTATGAATTTATCTGCATATGTATTTATTTGATTATTAGTTTTCTTCGGCGTTTTGGGCTTACTAGGTATAGTGTAGTTTCTGTTTTACATGTGTATAACTTTTTTAAGCTGTAGATTTATTCATGTACAGTATTCGTTCATGTACAGACGTCTTAATTCGTCTAGAAAGATTAGGCTTATCAAGTATTGATCCATGTAATGATTTTATAGCACTTTATTTATTTATTTATTTGTGTATTTATTAATTTATGTATTTAAGTATTTGTTCCTTATTTTTCCTTTTAGTGCGTGCCAGTCCATCTCTGTTGATTATATCCGTATTTAATTATGAACCCTTGACAACGTACACATGATCCGTCCTTATTTGTGGCTGTGAATCTCGCCGCTACATAGCCTGGGACAGCGTTCACGTTCTCTCTTTAACCCTTTGACTGCGAGGATTTTTTGCAGCCTTCTGGAGGGGTTAATTGAGATTGTCATTAACCCCTTCATTACAAGGAGTCCATCCCAAGCTAAACTGAATCGTCCGGCAGTGGGAGGATATAATGAAAGACGTAATCGCACTGAAAGTAAAGAGAAAATAATTAGAGGTGAGGGCAGGACAGGGCAGGACACGGTAAGATAGGGTAGGGCGGTGAAATATGGTGGGAATAGGAGGCAGGCAGAAGAGGGCTATTTGTATGTGAGATGGCGTGAAGATATTTAAGGTATCTCCCTTTCCCTGCCGGCTCATAGTCACCAAACGAATGGGTCCAGATTTTAGGGGAATTGCTGAACGCTTTCTGCTATGAAGGACGCTCCGTACTAAAGTCAACCGCATTTCTACGATGATGTCTTATGTACTGCACCGATCCATGCTGCAACCAGACGAATTTCTCGAGAAAAAAAAAATCTCCAGTGATAGCAGGAATGTAAGAAGTCACCGTTATAAAGTGACAGCAATCTCGTCTGTCAGTAGTATGAATAAAATAATAAGATGCAGTACAGTAAAACAGACATTACAGTTCCAAAGGTGTTAATACGCAGTTTCTATACTTTTTATCCAGAACTTACCTTTTCTTTCTTTTTCCCACGCTCAATTTATCCAGACGTACTTTCTCAAACTTCTGAAGACCTTGCTATTATCACGCGTTATTGGGGCTAAGTATACTGTTTAAGATGTTTATGCCTTTTCATGAGTCGTTAAATTATTGAGTTTGCTTGAGTTTTATTTTTGCCAGCAACCTTCAGCAAGCACATTGTGGTATTATGGCATTCACACACACACACACACACACACACACACACACACACACACACACACACACACACACACACACACACACACACACACACACACACACACACACACACACACACACACACACACACACACACACAGATGATCACCTGAGTCTTACCTGGCAGAGGAGTGATGGACAGGTGAATCCCAGTTTATCTCCCTTATTGATCAGTGCTGACCCCCCGATCTGGCCCTCCCCTTCCCCCCCTTCCCCCCTTGCCCATCCCTCCCCCTTTCCTCCTTCCCCATTCCTCCCCATGACTGCCCTACGGTGAAAGGCACTCGGCACCCCCTTTCTTAACACCTGCTTCACCGTCGTCACCATTATAAACTATAATTGATACCTGATTCACCATTCTCACCTTTGTAGTTTTTGGTGAGAGAGAGAGAGAGACAGAGAGAGAGAGAGAGAGAGACAGAGAGAGAGAGAGAGACAGAGACAGAGAGACAGAGAGTCATAATCATAGTAAGTGGAGAAAGCACAACAGATATAGCATGATAGACAGAGACAGACAGACAGATAATCATAATCACAGTAAGTAGAGAAAGTGCAATAGGCATAGTTTGATAGACAGGAAGAGTAGACAGAAGCTCAGAATTGACAGGCCTCACCCAATAGATAACTCCCAGATGACCTGCAGTTAGCAGTAGTGGTAAAATCTCTCTGCCTCTGACAGCTGGAGATGTACTGGGCTGGGTGAAAGATGGCGTGGTTCGTCCTTAGAATTTTTTGCTGTTTGTGGTACTATTGATGCTGTTGCTGCTGCTGTTGTTGTTCAACGTGTATTATTGTCGTAATATTTTAAACTGTTAGCATTATAATTTAGTTTCGTTATTATTATTAACATTAGTATTAGCATTAGTATTAGTAGTATTAACTAGTAGTAGTAGTAAGTGAATCAGCATATATGGCATTCAGTTATATTTTCCTAGTTATTATTTGTAGTTTTTATCCATATCAGTAGTTAGAATGACAAGTTAGCCTCACGAAATCTTGATCACACAGCCATCGCTCGTGCCAGCCCTGAGGTAGCCACGTTTCCACCTTTCCTTTATAATATACATTTTAAGAAGAAATATGTGCAGCATGTGATATGATGTATGGGGTGACGAGAAGACGGAAGGGGGTGCAAGGAACAGTATGGTGGAATGAAGAGGTGAGACAGGCTGTGGCACAAAAGAAGAAAGCATACAATGAATGGATGAGGAATAGGGGCGTGGAAGAAGTTGAGAGGCGGAAGAGAGAATTATATGAAGAAAGGAAGAGAGAGGTGAAAAGATTAGTAAGAGAGAGTAAGAAGAGAATGGATGAGGAATTTGGAAGGAATTTGAGTGTAAAGTGGAGGGACTGTAAGAAAATATTCTGGAAAGAGGTGAAAAGAGCAAAACAGGGTGGCAGTGAAGTTAGCAGGAGAGTGAAAGATAAAAATGGTAGATTACTAGTGGAGAAGGGAGAAAAAGTGAGCAGATGGAGAGAACACTTTAAGGAATTGTTGAACATAGAGAATGGAAGTAATGCGAGTACAAGTGGCTGGGGAATGGCTGGGAAAAGGAGGGAGGTGAGAAGACAGGAAAAAATGGGTAGGATAGAAGTTGTGGAAGCAATGAAGAAAGTTAAATTGGGGAAAGCCCCAGGAATTGATGGAGTGTGTGGTGAAATGCTGAAGCATGGGGAAGAGATACTAGTAGAATGGATGTGGAAGATGTGCAGATTGGCTTGGGAGGAAGGTAGAATCCCGGAGGATTGGAAGCAGGTATAATTATTCCCTTGTACAAAGGAAAAGGGGAAAGAGAAGTGTGTGGTAATCATAGGGGCATTTGTCTATCTTCGTGTAATAGGAAAAGTGTATGGTAGGATGCTTTTTGACAGAGTTATAGAAAGAACAGAGGAATTAGTTGGAGAAGAACAGGGAGGCTTTAGGAAGGGAAGAGGTTGTGTAGTTCAGATATTCATTCTTAGATCTCTAGTGGAAAAGTTTTTAGAGAAGGGAAAGACGTATGTGGCCTTCATGGATTTGGAGAAAGCATATGACAGGGTGGATAGACAAGGCTTGTGGAAAGTATTAAGAATATATGGAGTAGATGGGAAGTTGTTGAATGCTGTGAAGAGTATGTATGATGGTGCTAAGGCTGCAGTGAGTGTGGATGGTGAACTGAGTGGATTTTTCTTTTTGATGGTTGGGTTGAAACAGGGATGTGTCATGTCTCCATGGTGGTTCAATCTGTACATGGATGGGGTAATAAAAGAGGTACAAGGTAGGGCAGTGGATGTTGGAGTGGCCCTAATGAGAGAGGGTAATGTTTGGAAACTCTCTGCACTGTTATTTGCAGATGATACTGTGTTGTTAAATGGAGACGAAAGGGAGCTGCAAGGCTTGGTGGATGAGTTTGGAAGAGTAAGAAACAGAATCTGAAGGTGAATGTAGGGAAGAGTAAAGTGATGGTCTTTGAGAGAAGTGAAGCCAGTGAATGTACCGTGAGTTTGCATGGTGAGGAGATGGAAAATGTGAGTACATTTAATGTGAGTACGTTTAAGTACTTGGGCAGTGTGATGAGTAAGGATGGAAGTTTGGAGGGTGACGTGCTTGAAAGGGTACAACATGGAAGAAAGGTTGTTGGTTCCTTGAAAGCAGTGAGAAGAAACAGGGAAGTGAGCATGGAAGTGAACAAGTTACTACATGACAGTATTGTGATACCAACTCTAACGTATGGAAGTGAAGTTTGGACGTTGTTGGAAGAACACAAGAGTGAGAGCAGTGGAAATGAGTTATATAAAAGGAGCCTGTGGCGTCACATGGAGAGACAGGCTGACAAATGAGGATATAAAGGAGCGTTGTGGTGTGGATGTGGATGTGATAGGAAGCGTTAGGGGGAACACACTGAGGTGGTATGGTCATGTGGAGAGGATGGAGGATGAGAGACTGACGAGGAGAGTGTATGTGAGTGAGGTGGAGGGGGGGAGAGGAAGGGGGAGGCCAAGGATGAGATGGAGGGATGGAGTGGAGAGGTATAAGAGAGAGGGGTGTGTGAGTTGGGAGCAGGGCAGTGAAATGGCGGGGAACAGGGCGACGTGGAGGCGATTTGTTTGTGACCACCCCGTACGGGATTAAGGCGTCTGACAATAGATATATAGATAGGCAGAACTTTGATAATGTTCACCAATCCCAGCTGAAGAGGACATTTTGCCAGCCGAGAGAGATTTGCAGATAGAAACAGGGGATATAACTTTGGAAGAGGTAGCAAAATCTATAAAGGAGTTAAAGAATTTTAAGGCCCCAGGAGTGGATGGAATATTCCCTGAAATGCTTAAGGTGGAAAATGACGAGTTGATGAATGCGCTTTTGAAACTTTTTAATGTGGCTTGGGATAATGGTGGAATTCCAGAAGAGTGGAAAAATGGAGTGATTATAAAATTACCAAAAACGGGAGATTTAAGTGTGTGTGGCAATTGGAGGGGGATAACTCTGACACCTGTAGTTGCAAAAGTTTTTTCCAAAATCTTGTTGAACAGAATAGAGCCAGTAATTGATAAAATTTTAAGAGAAGAACAAGCGGGATTTAGAAAGGGTCGAAGTTGTAATGATCAGATTTTTATTGTAAGGCATCTAATGCAACAAGCCAATGAGATGAAAATGCCACTTTAGTATGTGTTTTGTGGATTTTGAAAAGGCGTTTGACAGTGTTCCACGTGGAGCTATGTTGAAAATGATGAGATTCTATGGTATACCAGAAAAGTTTGTAAATATTATTAGAAGCCTGCATGAAGGTACTTTCTGTAAGGTAATGGTGGGTGGTTCTTTGAGTGATCCATTTCAAGTTAGGTCAGGAGTGATTCAAGGAGGAGTTCTTTCGCCATTGCTGTTTGTTTTGGTTATGGATTATGTTATGAAAAAGGTTGTAAGGAGAACAGGTGCAGGAATTAACTGGAAAGAAAATAAGAAGCTGATGGATTTGGACTATGCTGATGATATTGTATTGATTTGCGGAAGTATTTACGAGATGCAGAGGGTGCTTGATTGTCTGGTGGAGGAAGGAGAAAAAGTGGGATTGGTAATAAATTGTGGAAAGACTGAAATTATTAATATGAACGTGGAGACCCAAATCGATTGTGTAATTGGGAATAATGTGGTGAAGAATGTAGAAAACTTTAAATATCTGGGAACGATTGTATCATCTATTAGATCATTAAACAATGAAATTGAGGACAGGATTAGACAGGCTTGGCGAGCAGTTGGAATGTTGAAATCTGTTTGGAATAATAATATGCTTTCGGTACATACTAAAGTGAAAATTTACAAGTCCATGGTTAGACCAATTTTAATTTATGGGCATGAGTTATGGTACAGTACAATTGCAACAGATCAGAAAGTATTAGGATTTGAGAATAATATACTGAGAAGGATTCTTGGGGTAAAGTGGCAAGACAGAGTTACAAATGCAAGAGTAAGGGATATTACGAGAGTGGAACCAGTTAATGAATATGTGAGACTGTCTCGCTGGAAGTGGCTGGGGCACATATACAGAAAAGAAGGTAGTTTAATACAGGTGGGACCTGAAGGAGATGGCAAGAGACAAATATTGGTGGAGAGAGTTCATTGAGGCCCTATGCATCCCGTGGGGTGCCACAGGAAATGATATATATATATATATATATATATATATATATATATATATATATATATATTATTACCATCAAATATCATGAGCCATTTTGAGACAACCTCTAGATTGAAAAGTTGAAGAATTTATAAACATTTGTGAGAGCCGTCGAAGTTTTTTTTTTTTTTGTTAATATATGTACAAAAAAATTGGAGATTGCTGATGATAAATAGTCGGTGATGGTGTAATGGGAGGTAAGCATACGACTGACCTGAAAGAGAGAGAGAGAGAGAGAGAGAGAGAGAGAGAGAGAGAGAGAGAGAGAGAGAGAGAGAGAGAGAGAGAATAAAATGAAAAAGTCAGGGAGAAAAGGATGGTGGAAATGAGAAGGGCAGGCGGTCAGGGAACTAACTTTTCTCTTCCCTTCATGTTTCCTCCTTTTTTTCCCCCTTACTGTTTACCAGTTTCGCCTACTCTCTCTCTCTCTCTCTCTCTCTCTCTCATACTCTTTTACCTCTTCATTAACCCCTTTAGTATGAGGTGTCTTTACTATATGTTGCAACCACATTTTATATTGCTAACCCTCAATCAGTGTTTTTCGGGCCAGAGAAAGATACAGTAGTGAAAAATTAATATTATCCGTTTCATCTTTTCAGTACGGTATCAGTTTATTTCCCTATTAATCAGATTCAACTGATTATTTTATGTTAAGCTACCGTCAGGCGATTTTATTCAGCTTATGGGTGGTTTCATGCATATCTGTTGAAGGGATTAATTTATTTTTGGCAACAGCGGGGGTTTATATATTTATCTATCAAATGTAAGTGTCTATCAAATGTCCGGCACCGCGCCCTGCGAGTTAAAAAAAAAAAAAGTTCCTCAGGCGTTTCTGTCCTACTCAGTGACGCTCCTTCTCTCGATACTAAAATCACAATTGCATTTCGGTTTTTACATTATTTACGGAAATGGTGGGTGGGATACATCGTCTTTCAGCTTGGAATAGGTGTTGTTGGTAAAAATTTTGGTGTATTTGATGAAATTGGACGTTTTCCTATAATTTCGGATTTTTTTCTCGCAAAATTGACTGAAATTTCTCAGGACGGCTGTTTTACTATCAAGTAACACTACCTCAGCAGGCAAACCATTATGGAAAAAATATATCTGTTATAGAGATGTAACGTAACTAATTTATAATGCTATAATGCTACAATCATCAGTGTCGTATATATCTTTTTTTTTTTCCTTTTTTTCCGATGTCTCTTTAGTCAGTTCGCATCATGTGCCGATTCCGTCGAGATTTCTAATGGAAAGAATTCACATCATATGCAAAAATCTCGATATGAAATGATAAAACGTGAATTTTGCGTGAGAGATGGTGTGTATCACTTAAAACTCCCGAAGAATATAATATCCTCTGATGACAGTATTATCTTCAGCCGAGCCACTTAGGCCGAGCAGAATCATCAGATGGCGGTAAGAATGAATATTTAGCTTTCTTACCTACCGAAATGGTCAAGGTGTAATCTGCAAAACAAATGACTGAGGGAAAGGTGCCAGAGAGCCTCTCAGGACCTCGCCCCCATGACATGACCTTTTGTGAGTGACCTGTGGAAAGTGGGGAAGGAGGTGGGTGGGAGGTGGTGTGAGTAGTCCAAAACGGGGTGAATCGAGGGCGGGAAGGAGAGTGGGAGGGGATTTGTGGGAGAGGACTTGTAGGAAAGAGGTGGGGGCAAGGATTTGGGTGGGAAGGGTGTGGTGGGTAGGTGGTAGGGCTGTCTAAAACAAGGCGAGGGGAAGGGCGAGGGGCGTTGGGTGGGTGGGTGTGGTGGGTAGGTGGTAGGGCTGTCTAAAACAAGGCGAGGGGAAGGGCGAGGGGCGTTGGGTCGGTGGGTGGGTGTGGTGGTGGGGAGGGGGAATCCAAATCAAGGTGCATCGAGGGCAGGGAAGATAGGTAGACGGGAGGGGTGGGGAATTCAAATAGGGTGCAGAGGAGGGGAAGGAGAGGGAGATCAGGTTTGGGAGTGTCGGGGATCGGGGTAAAAAATCAAGTACTTTCAAAATGGGTACTCCCTGGCGGGAATGAAAACAAGTTACGCCTTAGCTGGGTCGGAGTCGAGAGGAAAATAAACGCTAAAAGTAAATCTCCCTGAATTTATGACCTGAGCAAGCCTGGTTCCACATATTAAAAGTTGATTTACGAGGGACAGTAGATTCTTCTCCCCCTTGACCGCTTCAGCTCGGTGACGTGTTTTCTTGTTTATTTTTGGTATATCCAGACGTTTTTATTCAGCTTAAGAAATATATTTTGAAGCGGAAGGATTATAGTCCCCTTCCATCATACAGGTTCTTCCCAAGCTGTATAAAACCGTCTGAAGGTAGGAAGAACAAAATTTCAAATAATACGTCAGCGGGGTGGAAGGCTTAAACGCACACTGTTATTCTTTGAGTGAATTTTCCTAACAGGCAGAAAATTGGTGGTAATATATTTTGGTTGACGTCAGGGTGAGCCTAAGAGGTGGAGCTGTGTAGAGCCGTCAGGTCCATTGAAGTACGCGCCTGACTGGGTAATGACTGGAGCGATTACATGCTCCTGACGGGCAGCACAGCCTTGCCCTGGATAAATGGATCAGGAGTGAGTTGTGTGGGGTGCTGTGCCTGACGCTTTGGACTGCGACTGAGTATGCTTGGGTAGATTAAGACAACTATGGTGCCTTTACTGTAACTTGATCAAACTTACGAACCATTTTCAGCAACGTTTCGCCAGACTGGAATGTTGATGTGACTAGTAATCATGGAGACTCATTCCCACTTCACACTTAAATCATCAGATTTCATGTTACCCTGTAGTTGCGTCATATGATACAAATTTACTATAGTAGTGGATGTTTGGGTTTGATACACATAATGGCGTATGTTACTCTTCATATAAAACTTAACAACTATAGGGCAAGGAATCAGGGCCCATGTTGATGTTTTATTCTCGTTACCTTCAGACGATTTTATTCATCTGACGGAAACCCCATCCCCTTAAAGAATTAATATATTTTTCACATAATAACATACGACAGTTTACCTCATCACCGAAATTTGTTATTGTGAATGCAGGAGATAATGGAAGGTTTTATACTCTTTTCCCTGTTTTTTTTTATTTTCTTTCTTGCAAATACGATTCAGTGTTACAGCAGGGAATTGATTGTAAGTCTGTAAATCAACGTCCTGACTTAGATGTTTATGTAAATGAGTGGAGTACGAAACTGATGTAATAAAAATGGTGAATGTCTACAGGATTCAGCAGATGGGGGTGACTAAATTTTCACTTTTTCATTGCATCATAAGTATTAGTTTTGTTTTGGTTACCAGTGATGTACGATCATTTCTTTTATGTATTTATTTCATATCTTACACGTGACCTCTTATGAGTTAAGCGTTAAGGCATGTGATTGGGTCGCCTGTCGAATGAAGTTGCTGCATTAGTTACCATATTAAGTGCATACATGACTTATATATGTTTCTTATACCCTCTGACTTCGAAGTACTGTAAGGCCTTTGTATATTATTCCGGCTAAAGTCAGATGATATCCACCTCAGACCAACCTGGACCATCAAAAATATGAAAATACGAACGAAATACTGCTTGGTCGAGAATTGATTACCTCATATTGTGTTGCAGCTTAGGTAGGACTGTTTTACGTAGTTCGTGCATTAGGAACACATCAACCATGGATTCAGTACGAAGACGTCATATTTATGGAATTCTGTTTTTTCCTGACGATTCTGCTCAACTTAGGAAACGCCACTCATATTTTGAAGGGGTCAGAGAAGGCTGCATCTCACCCCTACAGTTTAAAAAGCCACTCCTCAGCTGAAAATAATCGTCTGGGCGGTATCAAGAATAAAATTAATATAATGTGTTCGTAGTGAATAGGATAAAACCCACACCTTAAATTATTGTCAGATTTTTTATTTATTTATCGTATCTTCGGCTTATTATCTACTCCAGTTTGGTATCGAGGTACTTGATAGCATTACTGAGTTGCGATAAAATCATAAATACCCCCATCTTGTACGATCTAAGCCCCATGAGGTCCATATGCTGTTATCGTACTCAATATACGTCACTTCCTTAAAATCTTCCTCATTTAAGCTTCCCCATTACAACTTGGTCTCTAACAATCAGGACATTTCTACCCATCTGTGTTGTTCTAGCTAACCCCAGACGATTTTATTCAGCTGAGAGTGAGTCGGAGCCAGGGGATGTTAAAATGGAAGAGAATAGGTAAGTGTACATTCACAGCTGCTTATCAAACTGAACGACGGCAGGATCGGCCATCAAGGTAAACGGTTTCTACTGCTTTAGATATAAGGGTTGGAACTCAAATTGGGTGATCAGAGGCGATGGTTTTTACTGCTGGAAATCAAATAGGAAGAGTTTATGGCCGGGGATCCTTCGTCTCGGCAACTTCCTCAAGGGATGCGGCGCCAGGGAGGTGATGGGTAGATAGTGTCGATAGATAGACATACAGATGGACGGGTGGATGGATGGATAAATGTAGATAATTAGATAGACAGATGGGCAGATAGATAGATAGGCAGGTAACAGATAAATAGAGAGGTCAGATATATTGGGGGAGGCGGTGGCTGAATCGGTAGAGAGGCGGCCTGCAGTCCTAATGGACCCAGGATCGAATCCCGGCTGGGGCAGGGAACAGTTTAAGGATTTGAATTTCCTAAAAGGCAGACTTTCCTGATCTACCAGATGACCCGCCGACATGTCGTAAAAGTACCCCCGCTAATACCAATACACCAGTCCTGTATGAGACAGCCCTAGCATGTATTCAATATGGACGGTGGGTGTTAGCGCCGAAGTGGTGACATGTGGAGGTGTAGGAGGACTACTGGGCCTTGGGATAGGTGACTGCCCCCAAGAAATAGGCCCTGAGCCTTTGCCCAGAGTCGGACACGTAAAAAAAAAAAAAAAAAAAAAAAAAGATACAGAGAGATGGTTAGGCAGTCTGATAAAGAGATCACACGGTACACACAAGGAACAGAAAAGTTTTAACATCGACTGTCACACCGAACTGCCATATATACCTGTGTTAGTCGATCAAACAAACAGGTAGATAGATAGAGAGACAGATAGATAAATATAAACGGATGATAATTCGGTAGGTCGGTAGGTAGGTAGGTAGTTCGGTAGGCAGGTAGGTAGGAAGGTAGGTAGGTGGACAGACGTGCATAGACAAATACACATACAAATCAGACATAACAGGTTTATCTCTCTACATTAACAGAAATTTCAGCCATTGGCTATCTGGCTGAACCACCTTACGCCCACCCGGCTATGCAATTGAATGGTTGCATGAGCGATTATCGAGGGAGATGGTTGCATGACGCCCCGCTTATCAGGCTGGCAAGAGTGCGCGACTGAGCTTGAAAAATTGACAGGTAGATGGGTAGGTAGGTAAGTAGGTACGTAGGTAGGTAGTTAGATATGCAGACAACGATGAATATAGATAAACACAGATACTGATAGCTTGATAAACATATAAGTAGACAGTGATTAAATGAATGAGTAAAGTGATTGGTTGATTGATTGATTGATTGATAGGCAGGTGGATAGATACTGATATATAGATGGCTAAGGTAGAAAAGATATAAACTTACACATACTGTAAATAGATACAGATTGGTAGGTGGATAGATAAATTGGTATTAGATAGGTATGGTAGAAAAAAGATATAATTTTACACATACTTTAGACAGTAAAGATAAGTAAAGAGACTGGCCGATTATGGAGTGGGTCGGTTACATGACTGGTACTAGGGCCCGTATCTTCGTTGGAAAGGAAGCACCCTGACACCTCTTCCTAAAGCGATTTAGTTTTGGATATGGCAGGTTAATATCCTTTTATACGCTATTTATCCAGAGTATAGCGGTTTGACGTATTTATATAACACATAATAAGACCGTAACGTGTCTATCTATCTATCTATCTAAAGTCCGACGCCCTAATCCCGCAAAGGGTGACAGCAGACAAAACGCTTCCAAGTCGCTCTGTCACCCACCATTTGACTACCTTCCCCCCAACTCACTTCCCCCTCCCTCATAACCTCTCAACTCCATCCCTCCACCTCATCCTCGGTCTACCCCTCCCTCTCCCTCCTTCCATCTCACCTACATACACCCTCTTAGTCAGTCTTTCATTCTCCATTCTCACCACATGTCCAAACCATCTCAGTGTATTTCTCCTAATCTTCTCAACCGCATCCACATCCACCCCACAACGTTCCTTCATTTCTTCATTCGTCAACCTGTCCCTCCATGTCACTCCACATGCTCCTCTCAAGTAACTCATTTCCACTGCTCTCACACTTGACTTGTTCCCCTCTTGCAAGGTCCACGCCTCGCTTCCATACGTCAGGGTAGGGATTACAATACTATCATGCAGTGACTTCTTAACTTCCATACTCACATCCCTATTTCTCATCATTGCTTTCAGTGAACCAACAACCTTCCTTCCCTGCTGTACCCTTTCACGCACTTCATCCCCCAACGTTCCATCCTTACTCATCACACTACTCAAGTACTTGAATGCACTCACATTCTCCATATCCTCACCGTCCAACCTCACTGTACATTCTGTGACTTCATTCCTCTCAAACACCATAACTTTACTCTTGTTTACATTAACTTTCAGATTCCTCTTCCTACACACTGTTCCAAATTCATTCACCAAACCTTGCAACTCCCATTCATCTTCACTCAACAATACTGTATCATCAGCAAACAGCAACACCGGAATCATCCAAATCTCACCCTCATTCATTAGAGCCACCCCCACATCCACTGCCCTAAATTGCACCTCCTTTAAAACCCCATCTGTGTATATATTAGACAGCCATGGAGACATCACACAACCCTGTTTCAGTCCTATATTGAGATCAAAGAACTCACTCAGCTTACCATCCACTCGCACCGTAGCCCTAGCTCCTTCGTACATAGTCTTCACAGCACTCAACAATTTCCCCTCCACTCCATATATTCTTACCTTCCACATTCCTTGCTTATCTATTCTGTCATAAGCTTTCTCCAAGTCCATGAAGGCAACGTACACTTTCCTTCCCTTCTCTAAATACTTCTCCACTAAACATCTTAGAACAAATACTTGATCTACACACCCTTTTCCCCTCCTAAATCCCCCTTGTTCTTCTCCAACTAGCTCCTCTGTCATATGCCTAACCCTGTCAATGAGTATCCTGCCATATACTTTTCCAATCACACTAAGAAGGCAAATACCCCTATGGTTACCACATACTTCTCTCTCCCCTTTTCATTTGTATAAAGGAACAATTATACCTGATTTCCAGTCCTCTGGAACCCTTCCCTCTTCCCAAGCCAATCTACACAACTTCCATATCCACTCCACAACAATCTCACCCCCATACCTAAGCATTTCACCACACACTCCATCAATTCCTGGGGCATTTCCCATCTTGATCTTCTTCATTGCTTCCACTACTTCCTCCCTACTGATCTCTTCCTCCCTCCTCTCATCTCTTCTTCTCCCAGCCATTCCCCAGCCACTTATACTCGCACTGCGCTCACTCTCTACATTCAACAAATCCTCAAAGTGCTCCTTCCATCTCCTCAATTTCTTTCTCTTCTCCACCAACAATCTATTATTCCTATCTTTCACTCTCCTATTATTTCCCCTTTCACACTGCCTTACTTTCTTTACCTCCTTCCAAAACAATTTCTTACTCTCCCTCCATTTCACACTCAGATTCCTTCCAAATTCGTCATCCACTTTCTTCTTACTCTCCTTCACCAGTCTCTTCACCTCCCTTCTCGTGCTCACATATACCTCTCTCTTCTCTCTCTCATCTTCTTCCCTACCTCTACTAGCTAGCCATTCACTATATGCCTTCTCCATTTGTTCCACAGCTCGTTTCACCTCATCATTCCACCATGCTATCCCTTGCACACTGATGCATTTCCTCCTCACTCCACAAACCACCTCACACGCTGCGCCTATCTCTTCCGTGAATATCTTACATACGTTTTCCACCGCTCCCATCTGCTCTACCTCATACATTCTAATCTTTCTTCCTCTGTGCTCTTATACTCTGCCATTTTCTCACTATCTTGCAACTTCTCCACTCTTCTCACAGGAACTGTTTCGTCCTGTCTTCCCCTTCGTCTCCTCAACCATTTTCTTTGCAGCTTTATCTTGGCCATCACTACAGTAAGTGATGGTCCGAGACTCCATTCCCCCACCTTCTCCACACTCTTGCATCCAACACTTGTCGTCTCATTCACTCATCCACACACACGTAGTCTATCATTGCATTTCGTTCAACAAGTTCACCATCCATCCTCCTCATTACTCTCCATGTATACCTGTGGATCATCTTACGCCGAAAGTAGGTGTTGGCTATTGCCAACCCCTTACCAGCACAGATGTCCACCAAAGCACTACCATTCCCATCTACTTCAGCTGGCACACCCCACTGACCAACCACTCCATCCACTCGTACATTCCCAACTTTGCCATTCATGTTTCCAATCAACAGCACTCTCTCGCTCCTCTCAAACTTGTCCATACATGCTTCTACACTCGCCCAAAACTCATCTTTCACTCTTGCCACTCGGTCCTCTGTCGGAGCATACACACATACAGTCGCCCACGCTTGTATACCTACTTTCATCCTCACCCATAGAATCCTTGCACCCACTGTTCCATACTCTCTTATATTCTCCTTCCACTTCTTGCATATCATCAGATATACTCCCTCTCTTGCCCTCTCATTCTCATTAACTCCCGCACATATACCTAAACCATATTCCCACTCTCTCATCCTTTCACCTTTCCATTTTGTTTCAGTCAATCCACATATATCCACTCTTGCATCCTCAAGCACCTGAACAATCTCTCTCTCTTTCACTTCATCATTCACTCCTCTCACATTCCATGTCCCCACCTCAGAATGTCCTTTGTCCGTTCCTTAGTCGTCAACGTATGGTACGTCCTGGTCCGAGGTACTTTATATGCTTGTTTAGTTAGTTCTTTTTACGGGGTGGGGCACTAACCCCGTGTAATAAGTAAAATAAATCGCTTAGGAAAAGGTGTTGGCTGCGTGATCAGGCCTGGAGAGTTTGATAGCTGCCTGAGTGATTGCTAATTAACTTTGGATGACCGCATGACGCGAGATTGAGGCAGGTTTAGGGCTAACCTTGTCAAGAGAGATTAGGGACGGGTTCACAAGTTTTATGGCAGCTTTATTAGAACGAAATTTGTGCTTTTATTATCCCTATTATCACGCAGGTTTATTCGTGAAATGAAAAGTTATGCCTCTGTACTAATGGGTTTAACTGAGGTCGTTTCCAGCCCCTTATTTCAACAAGTCCTTCCTTAGGTGGATGAATAATTTGGCGCTTGCAACAGTAATGTAAACAAGACATTTTATTGAAAGGGATAATGGAAGCTTTACTCGTGGTGAAATAGTTAAAAGATTTGTTCCTAACCCCTTCCCCACAATTTCCAAGATGAATAAAATCGAGTGGTGATAGGGGAAAAAAAAAAGAAGTCGAACTGAGAAGGGTTATGGAGCTAGATTTCTCAACCCGTAACCCATGACATTTCTTCTCAGGAGGATCGTCTGAAGGTAGAAAGAGTACATTTACAAAGACGCAGTCGAAATGAAATCGGTAATGGCAATATTCTACCTTACTAACTTCACTTCTTATTTCTAACTTCACTTCGACAGGTCCTTCCTTTGATGATTAAAATCGTGGGACAACATGAAGAAATAATAATAAAAGGACGTTATGATACTGAAAGAGACATTATAAGTCAGGGCTGGAAGTCGCATGCCTTCCAGTAGAAAAAGCGTGGAAAAACAAATGATGCGACAGGATTTTCAGGCTCAGTGGAGAGAGAGGAATTTGGCTCGGCTGTGAAATTGGCGTGGACTTGTTTTCCCTCTTCTTTCCTCCTTTTCTTTTCTCTCTCTCTCTTTCGGTTCACCTCTCGACCAGCCTCATTACCAGGCCTTGAGATTAGGGTGTCGGGGCAATTACTGAAACAGGTTAAAGTGAACCAGTTATTGGCTATACCCCGATAGCTAGCAGTTTAAAAGTAAGCAGCCTCGATCCTCCTGTGTGACGGGTGAGA
The DNA here is from genome assembly GCF_032717465.1 of Coenobita brevimanus. Taxonomy (NCBI): domain Eukaryota; kingdom Metazoa; phylum Arthropoda; class Malacostraca; order Decapoda; family Coenobitidae; genus Coenobita; species Coenobita brevimanus. The sequence continues at coordinate 21,142,221 of NC_136977.1, forward strand.
GGAGGAAGACTGTACGTTCGTAAGTTATAGTTTTTGCACACCCTCTCCCTCAATCCCTGGGCTGTTAGTGGTAGTTTCAACTCCAGGATAATTTGAACGTGAACCCGGTGGACTGCAGACTGAAATAGCCCTTCTTTCATAGGCCACCATCTTCTTTGGGATGGGGAATTGATTGAGGAAAGTTAGAATAGATGGGCACTTCCTCTTACAGGATACATCAGTGCCATCACGTGTAGGCGTCCCTCTCCAGCACCTCCATTCCTAGGGTGAAGGGTAAATGAAGCCTTAGGTTGATCACAAAAATGTTTGATAGTTCGGATCTTTCCTAGCTTTCACAAATAACATGGCGAACTCTTCCTTGTTTAGGCCAGCAAAATTTCGAACAACAACTTTAAACTGATTATGAAGAATGGTTTCGAAGGGGATGGGTAATGGCGAGAGGGGAAGAGGGATCGAGAGAGAAGAGGGGAAGGGAGGTAGCAGAAGGAAAAGGGAGGGGGAGAGAGGGTATAAAGAGAAGGGAATTAGTATAGGGGAAAGGGAGGAAAAGGAGGAAGAGAAAAAGTCCTGAGAGGAACGAAAAGAGGAAGGAGAGGAAGAGGGAGAGGGTAGAATGGAGAGAAGGGGGAAATGGAGAAAAAAAGGGAGGAGGGAAGGAGAGAAGAAGGGAGAGGAGAGGTAACTGGGATGACCATGACTAGAAAAACCAGAATAATTTCGAAGACACCAAATGCATATCCCTTGAATCTTTCTTTTCTCTCTTTCGTTGTTTCTCTCTCTACTCCTCTCTATGTGTGTCTGTCTGTCTTTCCGTGTATAAATAAAGTGACATAAAGATACAAAGAAAACCTAATTAGATGGATAGATGAAGTTTTTTAATCTATCAGTCTGTCTGTATAGATCTATCTATCTGTTTGTCCACCAAGCTTCATATCGGCCAGTTTATCTTGTCAGCTGTATCTCTCTCCTTTCCTTTCCTTTTTTTTTCTACCCTACTGAGCAAGAAACGTGTAAAAATTTACCTAGTCTATTTCGGTTCCCCTCCCGTGTGTGTGTGTGTGTGTGTGTGTGTGTGTGTGTGTGTGTGTGTGTGTGTGTGTGTGTGTGTGTATTTGTGTGTGTGTGTGTGTGCGTGTGTATGTGAACGTATAATCATGTGCGTGTCCATCAACGACCAGGCCTCGTGACTTGGGTATGGTAGGGAAAAATACCCCAGCCAACAATGAACAGGGATGGGTGGAGAAAGCTGAGGTGTTGGGGATGGGCTGGTGTTGTCTTGTCTATATAATAACATTGATCCTTACTTGTATAGTGTAACTGAGAGCTGCTGGGACGTACAGGATGGATACCTACACTGACACACACACACACACACACACACACACACACACACACACACACACACACACACACACGCACAGAGTGCTCCCCTTCTCCCCCTTCAGTACCCCCCTCTCTCCCCCCTCTTCCAGCACACCCACCGTCCTCTGCCACCCCGAGGTTTCCATAAACAGGCTCATCACGGGCTGCCTGGATGGAAGCCCTATCATCCATTTAGCTTCCAGTTTGCTCTTTCATAGTTTTTACACTTTTACTGACGCGAGAGACGAGAGGGAAGGGGAAGAGGAGGGAGAAAGGGAAGGTAAAGGGGGCATGTGTGGGGGGGAAAGGAGGTGAGGTGTGTGTGTGTGTGTGTGTGTGTGTGTGTGTGTGTGTGTGTTTGTGTTTGTGTTTGTGTTTGCGAGCTAGAGTGGGAGGGTATACAGAAATTGGATACATAATGGAATGGGAATGTAGAAGAAAGAGAGAGAGAGAGAGAGAGAGAGAGAGAGAGAGAGAGAGAGAGAGAGAGAGAGAGAGAGAGAGAGAGAGAGGGAGGGAGAGAAGATAGAGAGTGGAGAGAAAATCAGTTAGAAAGTGAAGAAGGTAATTGGAGAGAAGAAGAGAGGATAAATGGAGGTAAAGAAAAACTAAATGAAAAGACGATTGTAAAGAGGAAAGAGTAGGGAAGGAGATAAGGAAATTAGTTTTGTCTAATCATGGTGAAACAAGAGAGAGAGAGAGAGAGAGAGAGAGAGAGAGAGAGAGAGAGAGAGAGAGAGAGAGAGAGAGAGAGAGAGAGAGAGAGAGAGAGAGAGAGAGAGAGAGAGAGAGAGAGAGAGAGAGTTGAGGGGGGGGGAGCGGAAAAGGAGAGCAGAGGTCAGTGTATAATGAATGCCTTGTGTATGTTAATGACCCTGTCCAGTGTATTCGATTACCTGTGCCAGATTACAAAAGGATCGGTACAGCCACCCCATCCCGTGAATAGGGTGTGAATACTTCGTAATGCCCTCCATTCTGCACCCCTACCCTCTCTTTCCCATTCCCTCTCTTCACTTTCATTCCCTCCTCCCCATTTTCACCCCCTGCTCGACTTTTCCTCTCCACTCTCCTCTCCCCAGTCCTTTATTCCCTCTCTTCCTCCTCATTTCTCCTAACCTTCTAGCTCCCGTACACACTCTTCTGCCTCCTCCCTCCCTTTCCTGCATATAATTTCCCCTCGTTTCTCCCCTCCAGCTCTTTCCTCTCCACTCTCCTCTCCCTCTCCCCAGTCCTTTTTTCCCTCTCTTCCTCATTTCTCCTAACGTCTAATTCTCCCTCCCCTACACGCTCCTCTGCCCCCCTCCCCTTTCCTGCAAATAATCTCCCCTCGTTTCTCCCCCTCCACCTCTCTCCTCCCTCCTTACACCACGGATTCGATTTTCTAAGCGAATTGGACCAGCACCAGACTTAAAGTATTCCAAAGCAACTACTTCTTATTTTCTTTTTCGTAGTACACTTTCGTTTTTTTGGTGAAATTGGGATGTGATGATTCCACAGATCAACCTTTGTGTTACAGACGCTGGCTTACCTCCCTGTTTTAGTATCCTTGTCTTAGTTTCATAAATAATAGTCATAGCGTACTCGTAACAGCAAAACATAAATTACCAGCTTCAAAAGGACCAGTGTTTGTTATGGCTGCTTTCCTTTGTACACCTACGGCACTAGGGGGATTATGCTTGGGTCGTCCTTTCTCCTCGTATTCTTATCCTTAGCCAAGGGGTCTTACTGTACTCGATGTAGCCCTCGCGTAATCTTGAGAAATTAAATCAGGATGATGATGGTGATACTGGAGATGATGATTTAGGGAAACTATTCTGGTAATATAAAGGTATAACACCATTAGTCCAACATCTCCATTCTCTGCGCACATTCACTCTTCAGGGATAAGCTACCTTGTTTAGCTTGTACTTAAGTCACTTCCACCGGTCCCACCTCTCGTAAAGCCTGCTACTTCCTTTCTCTTCCATCTCCTACCCTCTTCTCTTCCTCCCCCTTCCCTTCTCACTTGTTTCCTTTCCTCCTTGCCTACTATCTCATTCCTCTCCATTTACCTCTTATCTCATCCATTTCTCCACTTTTCCTTCTCTTTTTCGCCCAGTTTTTCTCTTCCTCCTCTCCTTGCATCACCTTCCTTCTCTCCCCTTTTCTTTGCTCTCCTTCACCTTCCTTCACTTTGTCCTTTCCTCTCCCTTCTCTCCCCATCGTCCATCCCACTCCCCTCCTTTTCCCCCTTCCCTCTCTCCCCAAAGTCCTTCCTTCCTCTCGCATGCCACCCGCTCCCCATCCTCCCCACACCCCCAAGATGCGGCAGTGTGGAGGTGGTGGAATGGGGGTCATGGGGTCAGAGCATGCATCTTATACCCGGGATGACCGCCCCAGCCACTGCCCTTCTCAAAAACCTGTTGCATCTTCACCCAGCATACATTTTTTTTTTTTTTTCCACACTCCCTCCTCATCGTCTTTCCTAGTTTTTTACCTGGGCTGCTTCCTTACCTGTTTACCTTTGCAGTTCGTCTTTTTCACCGAGCATTCACTTTCCTTATTTTTTTTTCTCTTCTTTTATCAGCCCCTTCACCCTCACTAAGCCATGATCTTTACTATCTGCACATTCACTCGCTCATCCTCACTAAGTTGCCAGCCTTCTTGTTATTTCCCTTCCTTTCCTCTCATCTACCTGTGCATCTTCACTAGGCATCTTTCCTTCCTCACACTTCTTCTCCACGCCATTTTACTTCCTTATTTTGCACTCTCGCCAAACCATTACCTTTCCTTTCTTCACATTCATTTTTCGTTGCATCATAACCAAACCCTCTCTCTCCTTCCTTCCTAACCTTTTTCTTTCCTTCCTAACTTTTTTCCTTCCTTCCCTCCTTCCTTCCAAACTTCCCTCCATCCCATCCTTCCTTCCTTTCTCTTCACCTACTTTTGTATTTATTCGCCTGACCAGCATCAGTCTTATCTAAACTCGTTTTATCTAAACTCGTTTCCTCCCACTGCACATTCGTCTCTCTCTCTCTCTCTCTCTCATCTCATCTCATCTCATCTCATCTATTTTTCCTTGCTTTCCGTCCTCTTAAATTTGCCGCCCCGTGCCATCGCCTCATCCGTGATCCATTGCTCTCTTGCTCTGTTAACCCCAGCTCATTATGCACGTTCAATTCCTGCATTTGCTTCCCCTTCCAGTCCTACACCCTTTCATCATCATCATCATCATCATCATCGTCTCGTTTTTCTTTTCCTTCCTCCTGACCCTCATCCTCATTCTTGTTTTCTGTTGGCGTTATTTAGCTGGTGTAGTTCATGACGCTGTTATTATTATTATTATTATTATTATTATTATTATTATTTTCATTATTATTACTATTATTAAAGATGTTATTACACTTTTCTTCTTTCAGGTTCTCCCCTGTTGTAATATATTTTTTCATCTTTTCTCTTTCTGTTCTTCCTCGTCTTGTCTCTCTTTCCTTATAATATTCGTCGCCATTCGTCTTTATCTTCGTTCTCATTTTTCTTGTCAGTTCTTTCCCGTCATTTCATCACCTCTCTTGCCATTACTCGTTAATCTTCCTCTTCTTTCTCATGTTTCTCTCGTTTATCACTCTTACTTCCTCCTGCGCCTCTTGCTCCTCCTCCTCCTCTTCCTCCTTCTCCTCCTCCTCCCTCTCCTCCTCCTCCCCCCTCCTCTTCCTTCTCCTCCTCCTCCTCCTCTCCTGTGCGCCATCTTGGGATACACACGCATTAAAGCAGCGCTCCGCATATCCAAGTGTTTCAACAACAAGCTTGAGTGAAGATCGGTGTGAAAGTGATTAGATCAGTGTATGAGTCGTAGACATATTTCCCCCGTGTAAAGTATTTAAATAGATTTCATGTAAAAGTTTTAGAGCGGGTTAAAGGTGTAAAGCGTTCGCGTGTTCCTTTGTTTACATATTTCCCCACCCTCCACATCGTATTCCTGCCCTTTCCCGCCGTTATTTCTGGTCTCAGACATATTATAGTTTATTTTCCCGCAGATCAAGGTCAGTTAGAACGATATCTAACAAACAGATTATCTTTTCTCACAAGTAAATAGTGTAGTGAACTGAGAGTGTATTTACCTACCAGCTCTCTTTGTTTTTGTTCCCACTCTCAGCCTTGTACGTCGTACTTTAAAGTCTAACGTAACAAATACTAACTAAGTTGCTTGCTAGTTTAGTGCAAGTGAATAGCATTGTCTTCTGTATAGAGTAACAGCTGTGTGATTGATATTACACCAGTGAAATAGTTTTTGCACTACAAACCGTTGTTCACTGAGTGAAGCTAGGTGTTTATTTTGATTTCTCCCCAACATTCCATTGTTATTTTCTTTCTTCCTTTTTCTCCCAGTGAATCAGTTTATGGTGTACTTCCACAATACATGGTAAGCTAGATCAAACCATAGCAAGTAGATTTTCTTTTCATTTTACACAGTTCATGGTGAGTTAGGTTGTACCATAGGAAGCAGATTTTCTACTCTTTTTACACTGGTAAAAGAATTCATGTAGGTTTGGGTGTGCTATAGCAGGTGGATTTTCTATTCTTTTTATACTGGTAAAGGAAGATAGTATATAAAAAGTAAGTGAATCTCCCTAGAAATTCAATATTTCATTTTATAGAGTAAATTGTCCATTTTTAACAACACCCCTTAACCAGTTGTATATTATTTTTTATTTTCAGTTGTTCACTGAGAGAAGCTAGGTTTTTATTTTGATTTTTCCCCAACATTCCATTGTTATTTTTTGTTTTGTTTTTCCTTTTTCTCCAGCGAATCAGTGTATGGTGTATTACCACAATTCATGGTAAGCTAGATCATACCATAGCAAGTAGATTCCCTTTTCATTTTACACAGCTCATGGTAAAGTAGGTTGTACCATACCAAGCAGATTTTCTGTTCTTTTTACACTGGTAAAATAATTCATGTAGGTTGGATTGTGTCATAGCAGGTAGATTTTCTATTCTTTTTATACTGGTAAAGGAAGATAATATATAAAAAGTAAGTGAATCTCCCTAGAAATTCAATATCTCATATATAAAGTAAATTGACCATTTGTAACAACATCCATTAACCAGTTGTATATTATTTGTGTGGGATTGTGGAAATATTGCTGCAAAATGCCATCTAAGCTGAAGGTCTGCCAGGAGTGTACTGGTCGCTTTGCTGCTCAGTATTTTTCGAATTACTTTTCGACGCCTGTGTGCAAACTATGCATCTTGAGAAGAGATCTAGAAAATGGTTTAGCTGAATCGCAGAGAAATTACAGGGAACTCAAGGCAGAGTTTGAGACACTGAAAGAGTTTGTAGTGGCAAATGTAGGAGTCAGCAACAGCACTCGAGAAGGAAGAAGCGTACAAACTGAGCTCGTACAAGCCCTCGCCCATCAGGCAGTCACAAATAATAGTGTATCAGTATCTTCTTCACCCAGCGATTCAGTACGTTCCTCGCCAAGCGAAGTCCCCTTAACTGTGGTAAGAAATGGCGCAAAACCCGGAAAAGATACGAGGAAGCATCTTCCCATAACTACGTATAATCGCTACCAGATCCTTGCCGAAGCAGTTAATGAGACAGAAGAAACAAGGCTTATTGGGGACTCTATTGTACGCAGTCAGCTGGAGGAATTTTGTGGACGCGCCCCCATCAGCAGAAAGAGGTACTGTTTTCTAGGAGGTGGACTATGTGATATCACAGAAGCCTGCGATGAGGTCACAAAAGACGCAAATGATCAAACTCTATACGTTATCCATGTTGGTACAAATGATCTGAAGCGCAATAGATCAGAGGAATTGCTAGCAAAGTATCATGAAATGATCAAACGATTCAAAACTAAGTCCACTAATGTGATAATATCTGGTATACTCCCAAGGATCAAGGCAGAAAATAGTTTCTATGATAAGGCCTTCAGCACAAATAACCGGCTCAAATCTCTCTGCACGCAAGAGGGAGTCGACTTTGTCAATCTGTGAGACCAGTTTTATGAGCAACATACTCTATTCCAGAAAGATGGTCTCCATTTGAACTCAGTAGGAGCGGCACGGCTAGGTAGACTTCTACACAATAAAGCCGCCCTCTTCAGAAAACAAAACGCGGCACGTCCAGGAACAGTAACCTTAACGTAAATACCCACAAAGTCAGATCACCAACTGTTTGAAACGGAATTAGAGTCTGCTATGCTAACGCACGTAGTCTACGTAACAAGTTTGAGGATTTAGAATCTCTAATTTACCTAGAAAATTATGACATCATTGGCATCACAGAGTCCTGGATTAACACATCTGACCGTGACTTTCTAGAGGAGTACTCATTAACAGGGTACAATATTTTCAGCTGTGAGCGACCACATCGAGCTGGTGGCGGTGTTTTACTATATGTGAAAACTAGTCTTCATCCCCTTGTGCTATCCAAACCCAGTATTACCAACATAGATGCCAGTTATGTTCAGCTAAGTATTAATTCACACAAAATAAATATATGTCTCATCTATCGTCCTCCAGCACAGTCAACTGAGACAGATGAAAAACTTTATGATCAAATTGCGGAAATTTGTTGTCAAGAGAATAGCGTAATTTTTGGAGACTTTAATCTACCGGTAATGAAGTGGGTTGAACCACTGACGGCACACTCAGGACAAGAGCTTTATACGAATCTTCAAGAAAGCGCCCTTTCCCAACACGTAGAATACCCAACGAGAGGAAACAATATCCTAGACATCATCTTGTCTACAAACGATAACCTAGTCAGCAACGTTGAAATAGGACCTGAGTTTAGTTCCAGTGATCATCGAACTATACAGTTTAATATTACTACTGAAAAAGTAAAAGAAACGGAGAGCAAAGAAAAGGTCCCAGATTATCTTAGAGCTAATTTCAACAGGCTCAGAGTGCTACTTGCAACTGCAGATTGGAATCAAATGTCTGAAACCGATGACATAAACCAAGCATGGGTAATATTCACCGAAAAATTTAATGAAGTGGTAAAGTCATTTGTGCCACGACGTAACAGACGTCCAGCTGGAAATAGTAAACCAAAGTGGTGGTCCAGTGAAATAAAAAGTAACTTAATAGCCAAAAAACAGGCATACCATAAATATAAAGCTACACAAAATAATGATGATAAATTACAGTACGATAATCTACGCCGCATATCGAAAAGACTTATTAAACAAAGCAAAAGAGCACTGGAGATCCACATTGCTAATACGTGCAAATCAAATCCTAAAGAATTTTACAGTTACATTAGAAAGAAAAAGGTTATGACTACATCAATAGGTCCTCTAGAAACAAACAATGGCAAACACACTGAAAATGAGGTCGAAATGGCAAACATTCTTAACGATTATTTTGCGTCTGTTTTTACAGTAGAAAACACCACCAGAAACCTACTGTTACCCACAAACCAAGCAAATAGCACAGTCCTTAGTAACTATGCTATCCATAATAACGATATCCTTTCAGCCATAAATAGTACGAACATAAACAAAACCCCTGGCTCCGATAAAATATCACCGAGAATTCTCAAAGAAGCAAAACATGAGTTACTGCTGCCACTCTCTGTCTTATTCAATAAATCATTAAGTACTGGGAAAGTTCCACGCGAATGGAAACTAGCAAATGTAACACCAATTTTCAAAAAAGGAAATGAGTCGCACCCAGGAAATTACAGACCAGTCAGCTTAACATCAGTAGTGTGCAAGTTAATGGAAAAAATCATAAGATATAAAATAGTTAATTATCTAGAAGAAAATAATATAATTAAAGACTCGCAGCATGGATTCAGACATCGTCGTTCATGCTTAACTAACTTACTGGACTTCTTCCATGATGTTTACAAATCATACGATGACTCAAGAGCAGTAGATATAATTTAACTCGACTTTCAGAAAGCATTTGACACTGTCCCTCACAAGCATCTCATGAGCAAAATAGAAGCACATGGAATAAAAGGAAATACGCAAAAATGGTTACAAGACTGGCTTTCAGACCGAAAACAGCGAGTTGTGATAAACGGAAAGGAATCCAAATGGCGTAATGTGATCAGCGGCGTTCCCCAAGGCTCAGTACTTGGATTGATACTTTTTATTATCTATATAAATGATATTGATGAGGGTCTAAATTGTAAAGTATCCAAATTTGCAGATGACACTAAAATAACCAGTAAAGTCACTTCAAAATTACAGTGGCAGCAGTTACAAAATGACCTTAATACCTTAGCAAGCTGGGCAGAAAAATGGCAAATGAAATTCAACACAGAAAAATGTAAAGTACTTCATATTGGAAGTAACAATGTCCATGCAAATTACAAAATGAACAATATTCAGTTATCGAGTACAGACAGTGAAAAGGATCTTGGTGTGATAATATCAAATGACCTATAACCAAGCAAGCAGTGTACCGATGCGGTTAAAATTGCGAACAAGCTAGTGGGTTTTATTGGAAGAACTTTCGAGTTTATATCGGAAAAAGTCATACTTGCCTTGTACAACTCCCTAGTACGCCCCCATCTTGTGTATTGTGTGCAATTCTGGTCTCCGTACTACAGAAAAGACGTTGAAAAATTAGAGAAAATTCAGCGAAGAATCACAAAAATGATACCACGACTTAGAAACAAACCATATGAGGAACGCCTTGAAGAACTTAAATTATTTAGCCTAACGAAGCGCAGGTTAAGAGGGGACCTTATTGAAGTTTTCAAAATCATGAAGGGATATGACAACTTAGACATGAATAAATATTTTGATATAGACCGGTCGAGTCAAACCAGAAGTAATGGCTGCAAAATTATGGGAAAGCGATTCCAATCCCACGAAGCAAAATACTTCATCTTTAACAGAGTTGTAAATATCTGGAACAGATTACCCTCAGATACCGTGAACAGTATCTCAAGACATTCAAAAACAAATTAGACAATTATTTGCACGAGAATCCTCAGCTGACTCTTTTTCTGTCCGAATAACTTGGTTTTATAGCTATGGTACTTGTAAATTCATGCCCCTTTTGTCTACAAGACACCCCGTAAACAGTGTACCCGTACATAGTGTTGCGTCACGATATTATACATTTTCAATTTATTCATTGCAAACAAAGCAATATAAGCACAGATTAGGATCTGGACAGATAACCCTGAGTTAACGGTCACTACTCTTACTTTCGACCTGTGATGGGCTGTGGATCACTGAGGGTCCGTGTTAGTCAAGTGACCACCATCGGGATTTTTTTAATGTACCAGGGGTCACTGCTTCAGGATGAAACTTGTGTACTTGTCCCACATGGGAGAGTTCCTTGTCTCAGTGGAGTGAATGGAGCTACCGCCTGATTGACTGCTGCCTACCTTAAAAGCGCCAGGCAAGGCTGCCACACCACCCCTAAACATTCACACTGTGCAGTCCTCTCATGTCTACAGGACACCCCGTAAACTTAACATACCGTCACGTCACGTCAATATACGTTTTTCGATTTACCCAAAGCAAATGAGGTAATATACAGTAAGCACAGATTAGGAACTGCACAGACAACCCTGAGTTAATGGTCACTACTCTTACTCTCGACCTGTGATGGGATGTGGATCACTGAGGGTCCCTGTTAGTCAAGTGACCACCATCGGGATTTTTTTTAATGTACCAGGGGTCACTGCTTCAGGATGAAACTTGTGTACTTGTCCCACATGGGAGAGTTCCCTGTCTCAGTGGAGTGAATGGAGCTAGGGCCTGATTGACTGCTGCCTACCTTAAAAGCTCCAGGCAAGGCTGCCACACCACCCCTAAACATTCACACTGTGCAGTCCTCTCGTGTCTACAGGACACCCCGTAAACTTAACATACCGTCACGTCACGTCAATGTACGTTTTTCGATTTACCCAAAGCAAATGAGGTAATATACAGTAAGCACAGATTAGGATCTGCACAGACAACCCTGAGTTAATGGTCACTACTCTTACTCTCGACCTGTGATGGGCTGTGGATCACTGAGGGTCCCTGTTAGTCAAGTGACCACCATCGGGATTTTTTTAATGTACCAGGGGTCATTGCTTCAGGATGAAACTTGTGTACTTGTCCCACATGGGAGAGTTCCCTGTCTCAGTGGAGTGAATGGAGGTAGGGCCTGATTGACTGCTGCCTACCTTAAAAGCTCCAGGCAAGGCTGCCACACCACCCCTAAACATTCACACTGTGCAGTCCTCTCGTGTCTACAGGACACCCCGTAAACTTAACATACCGTCACGTCACGTCAATATACGTTTTTCGATTTACCCAAAGCAAATGAGGTAATATACAGTAAGCACAGATTAGGATCTGCACAGACAACCCTGAGTTAATGGTCACTACTCTTACTCTCGACCTGTGATGGGATGTGGATCACTGAGGGTCCCTGTTAGTCAAGTGACCACCATCGGGATTTTTTTAATGTACCAGGGGTCATTGCTTCAGGATGAAACTTGTGTACTTGTCCCACATGGGAGAGTTCCTTGTCTCAGTGGAGTGAACGGAGCTATTGCCTGATTGACTGCTGCCTACCTAAAAAGCGCCAGGGAAGGTTGCCGCACCACCCCTAAACATCCACTCTGTGCATTGCATGTCCACACTGTGCACTGTGCAGCCCCCTTTTATCTAAGACACCCGTCTTATATATTTCTTAATCTCCCCAATGCAAAGAAAACAATATAAGCACAGATTAGGATCTGCACTGATAACCCTGAGTTAATGGTCACTACTCTTACTTTCGACCTGTGATGGGCTGTGGATCATTGAGGGTCCATGTTAGTCAAGTGACCACCATCGGGATTTTTTTAATGTACCAGGGGTCACTGCTTCAGGATGAAACTTGTGTACTTGTCCCACATGGGAGAGTTCCTTGTCTCAGTGGAGCAAACGGAGCTAGGGCCTGATTGACTGCTGCCTACCTTAAAAGAGCCAGGCAAGGCTGCCGCACCACCCCTAAACATCCACACTGTGCAGTGTGTAGCTTCCACGTTATGTCCACAGACTTCCCATTAACTCAATGTACCGGTTTATAATGTCATGCCGTAACTATTATTTTATTTGTTTACTTTCTCTTTCAGGTTACTCTATCGGGTAGCTTATAGACAAAGTATTATAGAATGTGACTTTTCCTTTCCAGTGTTTCCTATAAAATTTCCATGTCAGTTTTTCCATGCTGCATGGTGGTTTTTTTCACTTTTTCCTGAAGGGTTTGGTTGTGGGGGGAGCCTTCTTGCTTTACTATCCTTACCCTTCAGCATGTAGAGTCAGATCTTGTAGTCATAGTTTTCTCTAACAAGCAGCCTCAAAAGGACCATAAGGTCTGTTGCTGTTTGCTTTCCTGTGTAATCCTCCTGTGTAATCCTCCTCCTCCTCCTCCTACTACTACTACTACTAGTACTATCCATACATTTATATTTTTCATCGTTTCTTCCTCCAGTTTCTGTTTTTGTTCTTCCTTCTTCCTTCCCATTTCCTTTAGTTACCTCCTCCTCTTTCCTTCCCACCCTTCTCATCTTCCTACTTATCTTTCTCCATTTACCTTCCTTCCTCAGCATCGTCTCTTATCCTTACTATTCCATCTCATTTATTATTTCCTGTCCTTATTTTTTTCTCTCTCTCTTTCCCAGTCCGCTTTCTGTCTATCCTCTGTCTCCTCATCCTCCACTCCTCTCCTGTTCTCTTTTCATAAAGTAGAGTAAGTTTCCTTTCCTCTTATTCTGTCTTGAAAGTGTACCCACCCCTTCTGTTTTCCTAATCTCTCTTCTTTCCCCATCTTCTCTTCAATCCCACCTGTCTCCTTCTCATTCTTCTCTCTCATCTTCTCTTTATTCCCACCTATTTTGAAAGTGAAATCAATTCTTCTTTTCCTGTCTCTCTTCTCTCCCCATCTTCTCTTCATCCCCACCTATCTCTTCTCCCCATAACTCCTCCCCACAGTATTCATCCCTTCTCTCCCCCTGTCCTCTCACATCATTTCATTTCTCTGCTTATTCATTTTTCATTTCCTCTGCTTCCTAGCTCGTCTTTCTGCTTATCTGCTACATCTCGCTATTAATTCTGCTATTTCTTTCTGCTATTTTATTTCTGCTACTTTCTTTCCTTCTCCCCATCCTTACTCATTTCTCTCTGACCACCCCAGTCTCACCCCGTCCCCCCCCCCCTCTCTCTCTCTCTCTCTCTCTCTTCATTAATTTTCTTGTCCTCCCTCCCACCCTTCTTCCTATCTCCTCATCCTCTTTCTCCCTCTCTTTCCTTCTTCTCCCTCCGCATCCTCTCCCTCCCTTCGTATATTCCTTTGGCCTTTCCGGTATTCCTTCGTGAAAGTGGAACCAACCTCTGTCTCTCCCAGTTTTTCCTATCACCACGGAACTGACAAAAGAGAGAGAGAGAGAGAGAGAGAGAGAGAGAGAGAGAGAGAGAATTAGCTTGGGAAAGCGAGAAAGAGGAACAAGTGTGGAGCTACAGGTGTCGTGGTAAAATGTACACTTGTTGCTAAAATGTACTCTTGTATTTAGTGCAAATTGCATGTGTAGACAGGTGACAGGCTTGTAGGTAGGTGAGTGGTAGCGTGGGAAGCGAGAAGGTTAATGACGAGGATGGAAGTGATGGTATGTGTGTGAGTAAATGGTTGGGTGGGGAAATGCGCAGGCACGCACACGCACACGCACACACGCACACACACACACACACACACACACACACACACACACAGAAAAAAAGAGACTAACAAAATAAGTGTGAGGATGATCGAATTTTTGAAATTAAATGTGACAGTAAGTATGACTGTGTGTACGTGAGACAAAGCTGACAGTCACCCACATCTCGCAGTGTGAATTTCGGCAGCGTGAGAGACAGCGTGAGATCAGAACTGCCTCGTAAAACGTCTCTTGGCCGATAAGAGACTCACTTACCTGTAGCGAGGCATTAGTGGGGCTGAGACACTAATGATAAAGAGATGGCCTGGTGAGATGAAAGTGGAAATGAAGGGTTAGTGTTGGTATAATATGAGAACGGGTGTATGAGTTGGTGGTTTTGTGTGTGTGTGTGTGTGTGTGTGTGTGTGTGTGTGTGTGTGTGTGTGTGTGTGTGTGTGTGTGTGTGTGGGTGTATGTGTGCAGGTAGTGATGTTTGCAGGTGTAGGTGTGTGCTGGTGCAGGTGTTTGCAGGTGTGAATGTGCATTGGTGTGTGTGTGTGTGTGTGTGTGTGTGTGTGTGTGTGTGTGTGTGTGATGATTGTACGCATTTGTGGATGTGTGTAAGAGTGGATATGTTCAGGTGTTCATGTGTGTCAGTGAGGACATGGGAATATTCTTTTACGCATCCAGCTCTGATAAAAACTAGGAAGCCCGTTACCGACTTTTAATAACCCAACTGTGGCACACCAACAGACTACTGATCCCAACTCCCTTCAAGCGTCATACTGTGGGCAGGATGGGAATGTGAGGTGAGAAGTGTGTATTATGAGAGAGATGTAAACAATAAGTATGAGAAAAGTCATGACACTTTATGAAGACGAGTATAAGACTTGGTCGGTGAGGATATGTTGTGTGAGAGGCCATTCGACTTGGACAAACTTAGATTATAAGGTATGGGGAATGTGTGGTTTAAGGTGAATAAGTAGATGGTATGAGTTTTAGAAACGAGAGATGTTATGAAGGCAGATGTGTGTGAGATATGAGAGACCTTTCTACATGGGCAGGGAGGGAATGTGAAGTGAGAAATTCTAAGAACGTCTTTGTCAGATGTGTAAGCAGCTGGTATGAGTTTTGAAAGTTTTGGCATGTTATGAGGGCAGGCGTTGGTGACAGGAAGTAGTATGAGAGACCCTTCTACGTGGGCTGGATAAGAATGTGAAGTGAAGAATGTCTTATCAGGTGGGTAAGCAGGTGGTGTGATGGTGTGAAGGTTAGAATTGCTGGAATGTCATGAAGGTAGTGTGCGTGAGTGTTGCGAGGTTTCCTTCTTCATGAAAAGGCTAAGAATATGAGGTGTAGAATGTTTACCCTTAGATGTTCAGGCAGATGGTATGATACAACGGTGGTGTGGCTGAATGAGTGTTCTTGTTCTTGATGTGGTCCCTGTATCTGCAGGAACGAGTATTAGATCTGGTATTAGAGTTCCTTCTACGTCGACAGGTTAAGTATGTAAGAATAAGAAAGTGTGCTGCTTTGTTTTTGAGAAGAAGGAATAAAATTAAGAAGTGTTATGTAATGAAGGCAGATGTGACTGAGCCTGTTGTTTTTATTGTTGTGGCGTTGCTGTTGTTGTTGTTATTTATTATTATTACCTTTGTGAGGGACCCCACATAGAGGGACTGAGAGGTAAGGAATGTGTACTGTGAGGCGTTTGTGTTGTGTAAGTCTTAAAGTAAGTGTATGTTAGGTAGGCAGGTTTGGAAGAGCAGAGGTGATATGAGAGGGCTTTCGACGTAAAGGTATTCAGATTGTGAGGTTAGGAATGTCTGCAATGAGGTGTGTAAGCAGATGATATAGGTGGTGTGAGTGTATATTATGAAAACTGCTACATGAGTACAGAGATGTGACGTGAGAGGCCCTTACACATGGACAGACTAGGAATGTGAAGTGAGGAATTGGTGGTATGAGATGTGTTACCAGATGGTATGAGAGAAGCGCTGGTATGTCATGAATGAAGAAAACAGGCTGTGTGATATGTATAAGATGTGATAGGAGAGGCCCTTCAGCGCAGACAGACTGTCAGTGTATGGTAAGGAATGTGTGTGTCTGGGGCAATACTTACCTGGTTTATCGTCTACACAAGAGCCTTTCGTCCTTTATCCATGACTGCACCTCACGTCCTTCCTTTTTGTAGTAGCGTGAGCCTCAAACATCCTTTTTACCTTGCCATCTTGCCCCCATCCCATCTGTCATAATATTGTTAGCGTAAGAGACTTAGTGATATCTCTTCCTTACTAGTCGTTAATATACTCTTAAATGGATGTTATGTATGCAGTCTGTATAGACATGAAGGAACATAATAGAGCAGGTAATGATGTGTAATATAACAAAGTAAATCACCGAGGAAGAGGGGCTAGAAAACCAATGCTGACAAGGATAAGGCCCATAGTTGTGTTCTTGTTACTACAGCACTTAGCGATTTAATCAGCACATTTCCCATAACAATCTCATGTTATCAATTTTGGTATCGACATATGTGTATCAGTAACATGAAAGTGGATATTAGAGTGAACACAATCTTGGGACAAGGTCAACTCATTTGATCCGCTGTAGATCTGACTTAATGGAATTGTTGTGGGTCAGGCAAAGATGAAGCTATTCGATTTTAAGAATTGGCGATCAGATGTCAAGATCACAGGGCAAAGTCAAGCATTCTGCCCTTTGATCTATTTTGTATGGCGAGGATGTTGCACTTTCTGAATGCTACTTCGTGTTTGTCATGCTTTTTACCGCTGTGCATTTTCCCGTCACCTCCCATCCTTACCGTCATCTTATCTCGTGTTCACTGTCAATCTCCTCATTCCTCCCGTCTGTCTATCTATCCACCCCCTCATCTTTGTCTCTTATCCTATCCAGCCATCGCACACACCGTATACTTTGTTAAGCTTTCCACCGTTATGCTTTTCCCCGTCACCTCCCGTCCCTATCGTCATCGTATCTCATCAGTGTCGTGCCTCGGACTCTTCCCGGTGACGTCCAGCCTGGCATCAACCTCACCCCTCGCTTGGAAATTGACTGGTGTACGTAATGGTGATTGTATGTCATGGTATTATGCCCCTCTGCATCTCCTCATATTTAACCCCTCGCCCTCACTCTTTCTCCCCTCCCCTCCCCAACTCCCTTTTTCTGCATTCCTCCGTCCTCTGTTTCCTCTTCCTTCCCCACACTTCCATTCCCCCATCTCCTCCATTCTCCCCCTCCTCACTCTTCCTGCCCT
This sequence comes from Coenobita brevimanus, assembly GCF_032717465.1. Lineage (NCBI taxonomy): Eukaryota > Metazoa > Arthropoda > Malacostraca > Decapoda > Coenobitidae > Coenobita > Coenobita brevimanus. The sequence continues at coordinate 21,159,485 of NC_136977.1, forward strand.
CTCTTCCTCCCTCTTTCAGTCCTCCTTTCCTCCTCGTTTCTGCCCTCCTCCATCCTCTGTTTCTTCTTCCTTCCCCTTACCCCTCTTATCCCTGTCCACCATTTCCCCCCTCCTCACCCTTCCTTCTCTCCTTTCCTCCCTCTCCCTGCTCCCCCCACCCTCTGTCACTTCCTTCCCAACACTCCAATTCCCCATCTTGTCCATCCTTCTCCTTGCTTCCTTCGTTCCTTCCTCTTTTTTTTTTCTCCTTCAAAATCCTCCTATCTTTCATGACGTTTGTGTGCCAGGGTTTATGCTTCTCCTCCCTTTCCCTTCCTCATTTTCCATCCTTTCCCCCTTCTTCCTCTCATCTTCCTTCCTTCTCCCTCCTTTTCCGAATCGTCTCCTCGTCTTTCCCGCTCTTCTCCCGTCCTTCTCCTCTCTTCCCTCGTGCCTTCCCCTTTTTTCTCTCCTCTCTCCCCCACCATCTTCAACTATCATTTTTTATTTTTTTTTCCTCCACCCTTTCTTCTTTCACTGTCTTCCCCGTCTTCCGCCTCCTTCTTCCCTGTCTTAACCAGGTTCGTTCGTTCGTTCGAAGATTTCCTGCACAAATAGTGCAGGCCGGGCCATACATTAGCGCGGTCATTGGGGTATGGGCTGGTTAAAAAATAGTAAGTGCGGAGGACAGGACCTGGGGATTGCCCAGCACACAGATCCTGTCTCCTGACTGGCTTTGTGGTGTGTGTGTGTTAACCAGGTGTTGGAGTGACGGGACAGGTGAGGTGGTAATGGGATCTGTTTTACCTCTCACCCTTCTTCTCGCGTGCTAAGTGGTCTCCCTCAAGGCTACTTTAGCGAGAGGGTGAGGAGATTAAATTCATCAGCTACTTATCTTTCTCTCTCTCTCTCTCTCTCTCTCTCTCTCTCTCTCTTTCTTTTATCTATCTATCTATCTATCTGTGTGTGTGTGTGTGTGTGTGTGTGTGTGTGTGTGTGTGTGTGTGTTTGTGTGTGTGTGTGTGTGTGTGTGTGTGTGTGTGTGTGTGTGTGTGTGTGTGCGTGCGTGCATGTGCGTGTGCACGGGCATCCGTGGCGCCTGTGTGTGTTTATTATTGCACCTTCTCCTTCCTCTCCTACTCTGCATCTACCTCAAAATATGTGCCTTACCCCCAGCCCTCATGCCGGCATATCCTTTACCCCCTCGCAACCACATCAACACCCGCACATTACCGGAGTCAGCGCCCCGACCTTCTCAGGGTGGGGGAGGGAGGAGGAAAAATATATGGGGGACATGCACACACAAAATACCAGTCCCTCGCATGCAACATCCACACACCTGCATTCTCTCAAGTCACACACACACGCCCTCAAATGCATAGACGTACACGCACATCCACATTCAGGATCCCTTAGTCAAACGCGCACACATACTAACGCATACACACAAAGACTCAGGTACACATACACAGGCACCTACAGGGCCCAGTCAGGATCTCCCTCACCTCCTCACCCCGCCACGCACATGGACATACTCAGGCGCAAACAAGCACAGCACACATACAAATACTCAAACGCACGCTCAGACACTTTAAAGATTCCTCAGTTGAATATGCACGCACGCACTCTAAAAGCTTGAGTACACACACACACACACACACACACACACACACACACACACACACACACACACACACACACACACACACACACACTCCCAGTCCCTTGCTGACACCCACATATTTGCTAAGCTGACGGTACACTCAATTAACATATTATTCACAAGCAAGCTCACATGCACTCCCGCCCCTCACAACCACCCAGGCAAAATACAGTCCTCCTTATGGTATTAGATTCTTCTTAAGACTTTAGTCCTCGAGTCTATTTTTCGAAGGTTTGGAGAATGTCTTGCACCTCTCGTTAAGCCATTTAGTGTACCTTTTATGCTTTATTTTTGCTTTTATCAGGTTATTTTATTCTGTTTTAGAGAGCCTTTTAGTGGCGGAAAATTTAATGAAGGCTACACCTAATCCCTCCATCTCGAAAACTTTCCCCTGAACTTAGTAACATCTGGATATACAGTATGATGAATAAAAATTAAAGTGACCTCGTAGTGAAGGGGTTAACTTACGTCGATATTCTCCATTAAATATTCACGCAACAAATGGCGATATTAAAGAAAAATAAAAACCATGCAATATAATAAGGTTTCAGTATTCATAATAAGATCGCCTTCCCCTCATCCTGGAAGACTCTATAGAACCTTTTCCTTTACTATGCTCTTTTCACCCTAACCTGGCCCAGATTTTCGTCCTTTGGTAGCCTTGATAAGAAACAGAGACTTGTGTGTTGCAACTGCACGAGGCTTGCATGAGGGAGTGTTAGTGCCAACTTTAACGTATGGGTGTGAGACTATGATGTGGCATGAAAATGAGAAGTCAAGAGTAAGAGCAGTGGAGGTGGGACTGCTAAGGAATGTATGTGGAGTACAGAGGATAGACAGGATACGAAATAATATGATTCCTGAAAGGTGTGGAGTGAGGAAGTCGGTGGACTCCAGAATCGAAGAGAGTGTCCTGAGATGGTATGGTCATGTGGAAAGAATGGATAACAATAGAGTGGTGAAAAAGGTATAACTGAGCTAATTTGAAGGAGGGAGGAGGCGAGGTAGGCCAAGGAGAAGGTGGAGAGATATGGTGCATGAGTGTTTAAGGAAGAGAGGTTTGAAAGTCGGTGAAGCTAGGGAACTGACAAGAGATCGAGCTGGCTGGATGAATGTTGTGAGGAGAAGTGCATGATCAGGGATTTTGGCGCCCCTTGTGAGCATGGCAGCGTCCGGATTGACTCAATCGGATACGTTTGTG